>NW_004949144.1:349371-394343 GCF_000317375.1 Microtus ochrogaster
TTCCTGCTCGGCTGGCGGCTAGACTCCCTTCCTGGTCGTACAGAGGGCTGACGGTGATCTGTAAGTTTTTTCCCCTTTAAATAAATACTACCCTGTTAATTATAATTCCAAACTGCTGTGGCATCGTTTGTGACTTACGTCTACACTTTATGAGTTTATTTCTAGTTGTGTAGCAATGTATGTGCTTTTGTGTGGGTATGTGAATGTGAATTCAGGTGCCCAAGGTGACCAGTGGTATCAGATCTGCCTACAGCTGTTATGATATTGAGAGTCATATGGATCCTGAGAAACGCACTTCCTTCCTCTGCAAGAGCAGCAAATAGGTTTAACTAGTGAGCCATCTCTCCAGTTTTGCTTTGTGAGATTTAATTTAAAAAATCTTCTTTATCTAGTTAACAAATAACAAGTACTTTTGATTTTCTGGTCAGGGAGTGGATCATTTTGATAGCTAATAGAGCCTGTAATCTCTTTGCATCCAAGCATTTTTCTAACAAGCATTCATTTAAGCTGTTTCTAAACATTCCTATAAGGTCTTTCAACTAAGCTTGTTAAATAAAAGACATGTAAATATGCATGTCTCAATGTTTATATGATATATATATATATGATAAGACTTATAATAGCACCCCTTTATATTTTTCAAATTATATGACTATTTTTTAGTTATATGTTAGGGTTTTACAGAATTATGACTCCATGTTGCTCATGTAGATATTTAATGTTACTTTCTTTTAATGAACTCTTGGTTTTATTGATATGTATTGAACATTTATAAGCCTATCTTGGTAACTTCTTGTTCTTCTACATTGTAATTTGTGCCTCAGTACATTCTGATTTCATTTTGTAAATCTCCATTTCTTTGGATGTCAAGCACATCCTATTATAAAGCACATATGAAAGACATATGTCTGAGATAGATTTAATTTATAATGCATTCTAATTTCTGGGAATTACTCTTGTTAACATTCTTATCTTGCCTAGAGATGTTTGTCTGCCTAGGGAGTAGAAGTCAAACCCAAGTTGTTTCCCATATACATTGAAAGGCATTGTAGTAGGAACTCTCCTCAGGGTGAAAGTACACACTCAATAGAGCCCTATCTGTCTCTTTTATGAACTACATGAAGTTCTGATACTCCAACTCAGTGGACGTGGACCACTCACGTCATTATTTGCTTTTGGATTGCCCTCTCCTCAGTACTCAATTTTAGCACCTAATCTGAGCTGAACCAGACAGGGGCTCCTTCCTGTGTACTATTGTTAAACTTTCCCTCAATTCTTAGAAGTTTCATATAAAGGTTTAATAAGATGTTCTATTATTCTTACTCAAAATACCTCTCTGAGAGAATTTGTACATTTTCATATATTGGATAACCTGTCTTTAGTAGGGGTTGCTTAGGTAAATGGAGTTGGTACCTAGGATATTAACAATAAAAAGGCCCATCTCTTTCTGTACCATCTGTGAACTTGATGACAGGAAACATTTCCTGCCTTTGATAGCATTTACAGCTTTCACTTTTTTGATTATTTGTCAAGAATAATTGTGTCCTTCTGTTTACTTCTCATGCAAACCAGAAGCATGACATCTTTTATTTATCTTGTCAGCTCTGTTGTCTACATAGGGCAGATGTTGGTAAGAGGTGAAGCAGGTGGATAAAATCTGAAGGCTTTGGGACTTATGAGAATATCAGCTCTACTGGGCAAAGGAGAGGCATTGAAGGAGGGTGAGTCTTGCTTAATGTTAGTATAAATTGATTTCTAGAATTTTTCATGCGCCCAGGAAATAAATACTTCATTGTTTACCGAATCTTTTTATTTCAGAGTCAATATTAACTGTAGGTTTTTGAGGCACTGTCTTATCTGCAATGTTCCTGAACACGAGGTGGATTAATATTAAATACTGAACTAGTGAAAAATTAGAATTATTGTAGAGAAAAACAAAGAAAAATGGACATATATATGCATATATACATTCACTTGTAAAAAGCAAAATATTGCATGAATATTATTATCAGAATGTCTCCAGGAGACTACTAGGCAATGATAAGAATTTTTATTATGAGATCTGAGTAATGTCTGTGTATGTACAATAGATATTATAAATCCTAAATGGTTTTAGAAATTTTACGTATGAACTTATATGTATACATTTTTCCGAGACGGGTTTTCAATATGTAGATCTGACTGTCATGGAATTCTCTATGTAAATGAACTAGAGTTTCTCTTACAGGTGATGACTTATCCTAAATAGCATATTTATAACCATTTTCATAGGGAATTCTAGTACCAGAATGGCTGCAAACTCACAGAAATTTCCCTGCCACCGTCTCTTGAGAGATGAAATTAAATTGTACATTGCTATACCCCATCCCATCTGCTCATACTCTTCATGTTAGGTTTGTTTTACTTTTAAAATGTCAGTTGTCCCTGTAAAAAAACAATAATGAGATCAAAATATGTATTGTAGGGTGGAAAGCACTTGAATGTAAATAATGTATTTTGTTTACACAGTAGTGCATGAAAATCAAGCATTTCTTTAACACCAGCTGAAAACAACTCCAGGTTATCGTGTGTAAGATATCTACTTGGTGTAGGAGGTCCTTCTGTTTATGTGTTGCTTTCATTGGTTAATGAATAAAGAAACTGCCTTGGCCTTTTGATAGGGCAGAACTTAGGTAGGTGGGCAGAAAACAGAACTGAATGCTGGGAGGAAGAAAGGCAGAGTCAGAGAGACACAATGGATCCTCCACCTGAGATGGACACTGGTTATAATCTTTCCCGGTAAGCCACTGCCATGTGGCCATATACAGATTAATAGAAATGGGTTAAAGCAAGATGTGAGAGCTAACCAATAAGAGGCTAGAGCTAATGGGCCAAGAAGTAATTTAATTAATACAGTTTCTGTGTGGTTATTTTGGGACTAAGCAAGCCTGGCGGCCGGGATTAACAAGTAGGCTCTCCTCCTACATCTACTATCTAGATGAAGCTCAGATAGAATGTGGCAGAAGGTGCAAGATTTTTATGAGGGAAACTATGAAGTCAGCCATAGGACTATCTCAATTTTGCATTGGCTGGGTAAAATTTCAAAGAGAGATTCTTTCTGATATTCCATTTATCAAATAGAATGCAGCAACAAGTAACAGACAGCCATCTTCTTTTACAGGTGATGGCTTCAATCATAAATAGCATATTTACTACCATTTTGACTGTGGAATTCATCATTGGGAGTCTGTTAAATGGTTTTATAGCACTGGTGAATTGTCTGGACTGGGTTCAGAGAAGACAGATCTCTCTAGTGGATCAAATCATCACTGCTCTAACAGTCTTCAGAGTTGCTCAGCTCTGGCTTATAGAAATAAATATTTTGCTTTTTCTTATTTACTCAGTCAAAGTGACAGAAACAATACTAAGAGTGACCAGTATTGCCTGGGTTGTTGCAAATCATTTTAACCTTTGGCTTTCTACTAAACTCAGCATCTTTTACCTTCTTAAAATAGTCAACTTTTCTAATTCATTTTTTCTTTACCTAAAATGGAGAGTTAGGAAGGTGGTTCCAATGAGCCTGATGTTGTCTCTGGTCCTCTTGTTTTTAAACATCAAAGTCATCAACACCCATATTGATGTCTGGATTGATGTGAATGGAAGAAATATGCCTTGTAATTTTAGTTTGATGAACTCTACTTTATTTCTCAAACGTATTTTATCCACTAACTCTATCTTTGCTGTCATCCCCTTTGCTATATCACTGGTGGCTTTTTTCCTGCTAATACTGTCTTTGTGGAACCATGAGAAGAAGATGCATCACACTGCCGAGGGTTCCAGAGATACCAACATCCGAGCCCACATTAAGGCCTTGCAAACTGGGATTGCTTTCCTCTCTCTTTATACCATTTTTTTTAATTTCCCTTGCCATAAATGTCTTCAGCATTGAATCAATGGAGAATGATATAATTTTTTTATTTAGATTATTTACTGGAATAGCCTTTTCTTCATGTCACTCCTTTATCCTGATTTTGGGAAACAGTAAGCTGAGAAAAGCTTCCCTTTCTGTGATGTTGTGGTTGAAGTGTTGGCCCAAAGATGCAAAGTGCTCCATTCTACATTAAGTTTCTGAATCATCATGCATGTTCTAAAGGAAAGTCAATTCCTAAGAAATTCTTTCATGTTTATCTTTCTTTACCCGATAATCTTTTGTCTACAATGTGATCACATTTATAAAAATACATTTGGAATCAGCATTACAGAGGTGTGTTATAGTCTTAGCACATCAATGTAACCCACTACAAAATGAGATCTTTATAAAATATATTATTAATTTTGTCACTATTATAATAATATAAATTGAGGTTCCAAGAAAAAAAGTTCATCTATATCCATGTTCTACAAAAGCTGATATATTTGTTAGAAGTTTTGTTTGTGATCAGTTGGAGTCTAACAGATCCAGAATAAAGTTATGCTATTTCTCTGTGTCTGATCTAACATCTGCAAGCCTACCAAGTAAAGTCTCTAAAATATATTCTTAGAAGAGCAAGAGCTTTTCCAAACGAAAGCTAAAAAATTGTCATCAAGTAGCACCTACCTAGACTGTTTCCTCCTTAACACTAGCTGGTCTACCTGTGCTCTCTACCAATGTATTTGGAAAATAACATGACTTATAACTTCCTTTTAATCTGTGATCATTAAAAGCTTCTGTACTACCTCAGTGTTGGAACATACTATGTAAAAATCCAGAAGCCATGTTCCTTGGCTGCAATAATAATATTTGGCTTAATAAACTACTACTTAAGCCATATGTGGGTATAGTCATTGTTTCGCCCATACTAGTTTCTCAAGATTTTAAATTAACTCTCTTAGGAAAGACATATTGTTCTTGTATGTGAGGCATAGCTATTAAGATACAAATTTATAATTTTAGATAAATTAAAAACAACTTAATGAAGATGTATCTAATGTTTTGGTCATTAAAAATAAAGACTCAAACATGACTTAGAAAGTAGAGATCCTAATACATCTACTGGATATTTTAGGAAGCTTATACACTAATAAATTTCCAAATGACCTTTTCTTAAAATGCGTTTAATGTTAATTAATTCTCCCTGTATTCCCTTCAGTACCCTTCCCCATCCCCATTTAACCCTTCTTGTAGCACTATTTCCCTTTAATCTTTTATACGAGTGCATTCAGAGTCTCCTCCATTAGAACCCCACCATCATAGTTGTTTGCTAATTTGTGAAACCTTAAAATCTGGGTAGGAGTTCTCTGAAAGAGAAACTGTAAAATGTCTCTGGCAAATTAATTTATGTACAGAGTAACTAGTGCTAGCATATGTATGCCTGTGGTATTTTTCTTTTGAAGCAACTGAAGGTGCAATGTTTTAAAAAGCTTACTTAGTGGTCTTTGAAGATAATAGTCTGTGCAATCAGCCATTAGCAGAGTGAGATTTTCCTCAAATTTACAGGAAACATCAGGAGGAAAATCATGCGTAGAGACACATAAAATCCATTAGAAAAACAATGTAACTGAATATACAATTTGAGTACATAGTTTCGGTGATATTTTTTCAGATAGTCAAAAGTTTAATTTGTGTATCAGATTTATTTTGTCTGTCATTTTGACGACCTAGAAGTAAATGTCTTATCAAACTATTACATCTACCTTATGTTTTAAACTTACTCTCTTGTCTTTTTGTAGACAAAACTTGATATCATCTACACATAAGTACAATGTTACATCTTCCTGCCAATTATTTGAGTTATTGGTGTTTTTATATAATGAGCATTTTGCATTTTCAAAATGCTAAGTAATTGGTGTAAGCTGGCATTGCTGTTTGTGAATTGGGAACATGCTAATGCTTATGAAGAAAGGATAATGCTATTTCTAGCTTTGGGATAAAGTTTATAAAATTAGTTATACAGCAAATCCTTTTTTGTGTTTTCTGATAAAATATGCTAAAAGTATCTAGTATGTACTGTTATTTCTTCTGTTAAATTAAAATAATGATACAAGCAAATATGTCATATTATGTACTGTGTTTTACTGTGCCTTATGTGATTCTCACATACAAGAACCTATAACAAAATTATTACAAAAAACATGATAAATTGTAACGGTTAGTGCTAATTGGCAACTTATTAGACTGTAGAGTCACCAGGATATGAGCTTCTGGGGCCACTTGAAACAGTTTATCTAAGTGTCTATAGGGATGACCTTGAGCATATTTACTGAAGTGGGAATATTGGCTCATTGTGATCCCAGTTTAGGAGCTTGGGCTATAAGTACATACATGGAGAAAAGAGACTGCTTCCTGACTGTGGACATGTGCCTTCTTCAAGCTATTGCTGTCCTGATTTCTCTGCCATTGAACCGTAAGCCAAAATAAGCCTGTTTTCTGTAACTTCTTTTTTCAGTGTATTTATTTTTATTTTTATTTTTATTTTCGAGACAGGGTTCTCCGTAGCTTTTTGGTTCCTGTCCTGGAACTAGCTCTTGTAGACCAGGCTGGCCTCGAACTCACAGTGTGTTTTTATCACAGAAATGAACCAAGAAAAAAATAAAAATTTTGACAACAACAATGAAAGTAACCCATTATTATGGTTTATACACTCTATATTCAGTTTAAAACTTCATATCATATTTCCATTTGCATACATTTCATTGAAACTGAAGTCATCACAGGCATACTGAAACTTAAAACACATATGTCAGAAATCAACTATTGAAAGTATGGAGTAAATATTATCAAATTATACTCCATAAAACAGAGGAGTCATTCTTCCAAGGGGGAGGAGTATCATTTGGAATTCTTGGCTAAAATTATGACCCCAAACTGAATCAGTTAATATAATTGTCAAAAATACTAGTGCTACTTTTCACTCCCTCCAAATCATTGTAAATGTTGTTAAGGGTCTTATTTCAAGTTTTCTCTCATAGGCTGAACTGTTTGAACTCCATGCAAAACAATGCAAACGAAAACCCAACAAACAAAACATGCAGTTGAGTCTCTTTCACATTCTGATTGAGTTAGAGAGAAGGAGATGCAATTGAAATTGTCAGGAGAAGGCTCCTAGTCCAATAGAGACTTAAAGATAATAGGGCTTAAATCAGAATGGCATGTGCTTTGAGGAAGACCACGTAAGCTCAGAGGAAGTGCTTCCTGATCAGACAACCTGACATCAAGCCAGTGAGAGAGCCAGACAAACCAGAAAAGCCAAGACGCCAGAAAACTACCCTGTGGGACATTGACCTTGGATTTCTAACCTTCAGAACCGTGAGAAAAATAATTTCTATTGTTTGAGCCCTTTGGTATGTTGTTATAGTATCCCAACACATTAATATGAAGACAGAAATCTAAAAGGTAAAGAGTAATGTCAAATACACAAACCCTGTTACTAATAAGAAAAAAATATTTACATGGTACCTATGGGATTTGATAGTTTCATAAAGGTCTCTGAACATGCTGAGGCTTGTGCTTTAGGTGAGAGGAGACAAGAATGCAATTCAGATGTGATTAGTAGAATTGTCAGATATACTAGCAAGTATGTGTTACTTACAGAATATATAAGAATAGTAAACTCTTTAAGAGAGAGCTGTGGTACATCTCTAAGTTGGTCCATCAATCTAAGATGAAGCAGACAAGGATAACTGCTGATAACAGGAGAAGGCATAAGTAGGGCCTTTGGATAGGACTCATGGCTTTGACTTTCCCCTTTAAGGTTCACATCAGAAATCAACTTTCCAATGCACCTTTTCAATTCTTTCATTTTAAGAATACAACTTATCTTTGAACACTATTTTATAAGCCTACTCCAGACTCCAATGAATCTGACTTTGTCAAGAACATCAGTGAATCTCTGCTGCCAGCTCATAGTCATATTACCTGTGTTCACCATACAAACAATATGCCATAAATTGTAAATACCTCAACTGAGTAGAATACAAACTTTACAGATATTCATTTGTCAAACATGTTTTAATTTAAGCTAGTTCTGCAGGAAAATTGAAACAATTTAAGGTTGGACTACAACAATAACATTCCCCATGACTTAGTGTCAAGGCTACATTGTCTTTTATGCTCCTATGGTACATTTTTATTCTAGGGTAGGAGATAGAGGTTGAAACATGTCCCCTCAGTTATGCCAAGGACATACAGTATGTCAAAATAAAATGGATGTGCCTGTGTTTTCATCTTAGTGTCTCACTGTTTTATATGATCTTGATAAGTGAGCTGCTTCATTCACCTCAGTGACTTCTTCAGGGAGCTACAACAGATTTCTACTACTTTCCATGTACAAAGGACCCATTACCCAAAGTTTAAAAAATATTCACATCTATCACTATATAGTTTAATATGGAAGCACACTGAAACAATTTCTTATAAATTGTAATAAAGTCGGAGCTCAATGTATGATAAATGTTGAATAAATTAAAAAAATATATCAATGAAGTGAAAGATTAATATTTAGATCTCAAATAAGTATATGTTTATATATGAATATGTACAGATGTTTTCTATTGTGAATTATAAAGTTTTATTTGTAATATTATGTCCTTAAGCAATAATGTTCTACAAGAAGTTATTAGTAGGTAATAATTTGTAGAAGAACTTTGATGATAAGCCCCTAGAGTCTTAATCTGAACTACTGAAAATATCTTCAATATTCAAGATCTCTTGTTTCCTGAGATTCTTGTTACATTCTTCCCATCTTAGAACATTTTAATTATTTCTATACATAACTCATAGATTTGATTATTTCTTGTCCATAGAAAGAAAAAATAGGAAACCAATGCAAATCAACATGTCTTTATTTACATTTCAGTATCTGAGATGACAGTATTTCCTTCATCATTAGTCTACCACGGGACACCCAGAATCTGGATATAACTCAGTTGTACCATGTAAAAAGGCAAACTTTCATAAATACAGCTATGTTTACCTATATTGGTAAATCTTCATTATTTTTTTATTTGTTATTTTCTTAGGAAAGATGTTATGAATTTCTTTAAAAACATTTAAAATGAATACATTAACAAATATTCTTCAGTGACTACAGAAATCAGGATATTCTCCTATGGACAATGGATATTGCCATACAGAGCATATGTGCAGCTACTATCATTGTGGAATTCATAATTGGGAGTGCTGCAAATGGATTCATAGTGCTGGTGAACATCATAGACTGGGTCAAGAGGAGGAAGATCTCTTCAGTGGATCAGATCATCACTGCTTTGGCAATCTCCAGAATAAATATTCTGTGGGTTACATTTACTGTTACACTAATATCTTCACTCTATCCAGATTTAGAAATGACTGTGAAAATGGTAAGAATAAAAAATAACATCTGGGTTATTGCAAATCATTTTAGTATCTGGCTGGCTACCACCCTCAGCATATTTTATTTTCTCAAGATAGCCAATTTTTCTAACTATATTTTTCTTTACCTAAAGTGGAGGTTTAAAAAGGTGGTTTCTGTGACATTGCTGCTGTCTCTGCTCTTTTTGTTAGTAAATATTTTAGCAATGAACATACATATTGATGATTGGACAGAAAAATGCAAAAGAAATCCATCTTACAATTCCACATCAAAGTATTACACACAATTTTACAGACTTATATATTTAATTAACACAATGTTCACATTCATTCCGTTCACCGTGTCTCTGATCATTTTTACCCTGCTCATCTTCTCCCTGTGGACACATCTGAAGAACATGCAGCACAACATCAAAGACACCAGAGACCCCAGCACCATGGCCCACATAAATGCCCTGCAAATGATGGTCACCTTTCTCCTTTTCTATGTAGTTTTCTTTATGTCTCTTGCCACACAAGCTTGGGTCTCTCAGTTTCTAGAGGAAAAAAATTTGCTTTTTGCTGCACTTATAATTGCTTTTCCTTCAGTCCACTCATGTGTTCTGATTCTGAGAAATAGCAAACTGAGGCAGTCTTCTCTCTTGGTGGTGTGGTGGCTTAGGTGCAGGTCCAAATATGTATAACCCTTTGTCCCCTGATACACTTTGTTGATGATTTTTAATAGTAAAGAAAGAAATTGCTTTGTTAAAGATTCTTGTTTGTTAGCCATTTATATTTTCAAGTTTTGTTTTGAATGTATAGAAGCATTTTAGAACAAAAGACTGATCATTTTACAATTCTACATTTTACCAAAATAGAGCCTTGCTACAATCATATCAGGAGAAAAAAAAATGAAAAGAGTAGATAGAAATATGGAAAGCTGTTATAATTCATTATATTTCAATATTTAGGAGAAAAAATAATAGGTTCTAATAAATACATTTTTTCCATTGTGAATGATAGATTCCTATAATATTTTATTTTCTAAACAAAACTAGAAACTGACTTTATGTAAATTAAAGACCTGTTTCTCTTATAAAGTGATATTTATGATATTACCTTCCTAGTACATTTTCTGTATGAATATATTTTATATTATCAGGTTCCAAATCCAGAGACTGAACAAGTAACAACTTTGAAGTCGATGAATGTCTTATCTTAGGACTTCTAACATAAAGTCAGTTCCATGTATCTGAGGGATGTATTTGAGAAAGTAAGGGAGAACACATATAAGGTTCTTTCTACTACTGCCTACCCATAACACTCAGAAGTACCCTGACCTCTGATACTACCTAGTTTCATGAAAATGTCTTATGTCTTTTCATTGGGCTCAGTGCTTAGAAGGATCACAGCTGTGGGACAAGGGTCTTTTATCCTGTCACTTACATTGTACTATTTTAATAAAATGCTGATTGGCTAGTGGCCAGGCAGGAAGTGTAGGCAGAATGATCAGGCAGGCAGGAAGTTTAGGTAGGGCGAGAAGAACAGAAGAATTTGGGGAAGATGAGAAGATGAACCTGCAGCTACAACTCAGATGCAGAGGAAGCAAGATGAGAATGCCTTGCTGAAAAAGGTACCAAGCCATGTTGCCAATGCAGACAAGAATTATAGGCTAATGTAAGTTATAAGAGTTAATAAGAAGCCTGAACTAATAGGCCAGCCAGGTTAAGATTAATGTAGACCTCTGTGTGCTTGTTTGGGATTAAATGGCTGTGGGACTGGGCAGGACATAAACCTCTGTCACCAAAATGGTACACAATGTGGACAACTGCATTTACATAAAACCTGAGAAAGCATGGGAAGTAATTCTAGACAAAAAAAGAGGTGAGTTAAGCATGGCTTCTTGGTAGCAGCAATTTCTCAGGTGGGCTCTGTTTGCTAGAGGCAAGTGCATCTCATTTAACATAGGCTTCCTGACTCAGCTTTAGCTGCAAAAACCTTGCAGCTATTTTAAGAAGACCCACCAGTAAACATTTAAATAGTATTTATTGATAGTCATCAGCTTACTTCTTGGTGGTGGTAGGGACTTTGAAATTCCATAGAGCTGTGGCAATAAAGATGGCTCCAGCCAATACTTCTGCCATGAGGCTAGACTCTCAGAAAGCTAAGGAATGGGAAGGATCCAGCCATCAAAGCCATAGATTTAATCCTAGCCATATTACTTAGCAAATTAAAGGTTCACATGGTCAGAAAAAGAGGGATATGCAGTAAAGATAGATTCAAAGATGAAGAAAACCTCTAAGTGGTTAACAGTGTGTTTAAGGATAAAGTCCTTAAAATGAAAAAAAAAAGATAGAGAGTAGTTGGGTATAGTAGCACAAAGTTTTACTCCCAACACTTGGGAGACAGAGGCAGCCATATCTTTGTTAGTTCAAGGATAACATGATTTACAGTGTGAGTGCCAGGACAGCCAAAGATATACAGAGCAACCAAGTCTCAAAAAGCCAACAATTAAAAGTAAAAACAAAAGAAATAGAATTTAAAATAGAGCGATATAAAGAGGGAGAACATACAGAAAATCTGGATACTGTGTGTTATTACATTCTCTTTGAATTGTTTGAATGTTGAGGAATGAACAACAGCTGCTAAAGATATTTGGTTATATCTGGATTAATCCAACATACATATTTTGAAAATGCCTTGACTGCAAAATTTAAGTCAAAAGATACGTTACTTTGGAGAAGAGGTTTTGTTTTTGTTTCCACAGGAAATGAGAGGCTGTGGATTAATTCTGGGTTCAGAAAAATAAAGTTTGACTGAGGAAGATCATCAGAAGAATTTCCACTAGGAATGAATGGCACAGATGATCCAACATTTCAGAGAACCTCTATTGGAGTTTCTTCTAAGTTCTACATCCAGAACAGTTTCAAGACTGCTGGCTGAGATGATCAAGCCTCACAGAATATTCCAGTCAGGACTTGACCATAATTCAAAGATTTCTTTCTGTCCCCATAAGATTATTAGAGCTCCTAATCAGCAGGAAGTATCCTGGGAAACTATGCCTGCATTCCCAAATAATGGATTATGGATCTTTTCTTTGCTTAGAGTGTTGGTTAGAAGTTGTTGTGGATAATAGTCAGGAAGAAAGCTAACAAAGGAGATTAGATTCAGAGTTCTTGTTTTGAAAAAAAAGGTGGCAAAGTGTTGTGGGACAAGGGTCTTTTATGTTGTTACTTATATTCTATTGTTTTAATAAAATGTTGAATGGCTAGTTGCCAGGCAGAAAGTATAGGTGGGGCAACCAGGCAGGAAGTGGAGGCAGGGCAACCAGAACAGGAGAATTCTGGGAAGACAAAAGGACAGTCTGCAATCATCACCTGGATCCAGAGGAAGCAAGAGGAGAACAACTCACTGATAAATGTTTCAAGCCACATGACTAACACAGAAAAAATTATGGGCTAATTTAAGAGGTAAAAAAAAGTTAATGAGAAGCCTGAGTTGATAGGCCAGCGAGAGTTTATGATTAATGTAGACCTCTGTGTGTTTCTTTGGACTGAACAGCTGCAAGAGACAGAAATCTCTATCAACAGATCCTGTCATTAGCTTTGTCTCTGCTGTCAGTATTTTTTCCTGATGCCCAGTGTTCACTTCTGAAGAAAAAAGAGTTGTCTGACATTAATTCAATAGTTGTTTGGCCTCTCTTTCTCTATGGCTAAAGTCAAATATGCATAGTGTTGGCATTACCAAAGCAGACTCGTAACAGTTATTGAAAAAATAAAATTTGTTAGAAATAATTTCCTAGAAATAATTCACATGACAGCTTAGAATGTAGAGATGGGAATCTTGGTCTCAGATCTTCCTCACCAGAAACAGGGTTTAATGTGTTTATAAAATGAAGAAGCACTCATCTATAAGGTGAGGAAAGAAAATAAGAAACAGGACGGATGAATAGCTTTTCCTCTCATATGTTATCAAGCTTCTTAGCTAGTCATTGGATATAAGTTCAGAAAGCCAGTAATATTTGCATAATTTTTAGGTGGAACTTGAAGTCTGTGATGTGAAAAATCACACCGGATACTTGAAAAGCCCTGAGTGAGGGGATGATATTTTAAACTAATAGATATGGGTATGGCTAATTCAAAATTCCTTAAAAACAATGTAAACACTTTATCCATTAGTTACCGTGCATTGGAGTGCCACATGTAACATGATTCATACTGTTTACCTATGATATGTCTTAAGTCAACTATGAAGTAAGAGAAGCAAATACAACCACAAGGTTCTCTTTATTTGTTCTACTTCTACCCTCTACAAATATCTCCAGTGGTATATGTAACAACATCTATAGATCCCTGTATTGACAACTATGTTTTTTTCCAGTCTTTGGATAATGTAACAAAGGTGACACATTAGTATTATAAAATGTAGTATGTTTTTTTGTTCCAAACTTTTATGAGGCCCAATGTACACTCTGGCATGTGAGTGATAGGAAACAATGCTGTAGTATGGAATTCTAAGGCAGACAAAATAGAAGGATAATCCAGTTCTCATAAGGTGTTGACAAACAAAGCAGGCCATCTGGAGACCTATATGAGATTGGACTCAGTATTGTTTGCCCTCTGTGTGACTTGGGTGTATTCATGCTCTGTACTTATGTATTATTAAGAGCATGTGGCTTTTATAGGATCACTGGTACTTGTGTGTAGAAGTATCTTACACATAATTTCATTCTCTCTTCTTGCAATTTTTTTCCTTTTCTCAGAAATAGGGTACTCTGTTGTTGAAGAGGGTGTGGACCTACACTAACACAGCAGCAGTATAGTCTCCCCTGAGGGTCATGCCAGAAGCATTCACAGTGTCCTTGTCATTGAATCCAGTTCATTCTAGCCTAAAAGGAAAGGGTTGATTCACATAAGAGGTAACTACAGAGACATGGAAGACATTGATTCCATATACCTGTTGACAGAGGTAGAGAATGGGAGCATTTATAAACCAAACAAGGATGGTAGTTTAGGGCATCAGTTTGCCAGATTTTACTCAAGCCACAGAGTATCTCCTTTCCTTATTTCCTATATTCAACCCCATGTTGTCTAATCAAGAAACATTTTATGCCTTAATCTTGAGTTATAGTAATTGAGAATTGAGGGATAATCTAGAGTGTAGTCTCACTATTGTCTACTTCTTGACTCACTCATATGTGCTTTTGTACACCAATTTTGGCTGACTTTCTGGGGATATAAATGCTGTTTGACAGAGTCACACACTAAGAACAGGGACCCTATTTTTGTATTAATGTTATATTCCCAGTAAAGATTCTCAGAAAGAGTTTTTTTTTTTCCTGGGGAAAATGATTGGTTTATACCTTTGTAATCAATTTTATCCTTTGGTGGTCTGGTTTCTATAACTCTTACTCATTAACAAAAGAAAAGTAACAAGTTCAGAGTTTTCTTTTTTTGCTATATACAGTAACAATTTATTTACAGGGAACAACACAAAATCTTAGTGATAATGAATCTATGTGTTTCAATTATATATCCAGAAATAAGTAAGCAATTACAAACCTAGTAAATCCACATTGGAATTCATGCTATTCAACAATGTAGAAATCATCAGACACTCAACTACCTGGGTTTTCTTTGATTCTCATATAATAGTGTCAGTTCACAATCCCTTGTGGAGACATGTTTCTTTCTCTGTTACTGTTATATAGAGAATGATATGCCACATGAACACATACTGAATTTTCTTATGACACATTTGGCGTTCCATGTCAAAGGAACTGAGTTTTATCTTGGCAATACCAGCATTGCCCTAGTACAAAGAGGTGGTTTAGGGATTTGAATACCCATTTCAGAGGTCAACTTCAGTACTTAGTTTCAATGTGTTCTCTAAGCACATATACACTATAATTTATATTTGTCTTTATTCCCCCTGTTTCACTCTGAAAGTTCTCTTTGTTACACAGAAACAGCTCACCCAGGGAATTCTTCTTTGTCTGAAAGCAAACCTCAGTTTTCTGCAATTCTGTTTCAATTGTTTTCTGTAAAATATTTTTAAAACTACCTTACTTTACCAACTTTCATGCTTTAACTGCCTTAGCATAACTTCCTGATATGAGGAATTTCAAGACATTTGGATTCACATTTTTTTCCTCACCATAGCTTTTAAGGTCTGAGTTATATGTCAATATTTTATGCACATTTCCTTTTTTTGCTATCTCTGAGGATTATGGTTCATACATTTTTCTTGCTTAGGTAGTTGGCCTTGAATTACTTCATGTTTGGTCAATTATTTTTCAAATGTGGAAACAATTGTCTTTTAATAAGTATCCTCTATTTTAAGCAGAGAACACATCATCTTTTATTAAGCTTGGTGAATTCTCTGTTGGATATAGAACAGATTAGGGTGGGAGGTAGGGGGATGTCAATAAAATCTGAAGGTTTTTGGAAATGTTCAAGAAATTTGTCTTATTGGCCAAAAAAGAACAAAAGATAAAATATTCTGATGTCAGGATGAGTTCCTTCTTCCCAAAGTCTGATCCAAGTGATGACAATAGTTTCCCATCCAAGTAATAACCAGGCCCAACCCTGCTTAGCTTCCAAGATCAGACAAGATCGGGTGCGTTCAGGGTGGCATGGCCATAGACAAGACAATAGTTTTCATGTAATAAAGAAAAAATTCTTCCAAGATTTTACTGATTGCCTCAGTAATAGTGTATTGTTAATATGGAACCTCTCTCTTGTCCTTTCTTCTTTTTTGTTTGCATATTTAATTTTTCAAATGTGGTCTTATGTAGTCCAGGATGACCTCAAATTGCCTACATTGCCAAGAATATCCTTGAACTCTTGATCTTCCCACTTCCACTTCCTAGGTGTTGGATTATGAGCATTTACTTCAGTAGCATTTGAAAAGCAATGTTTTAACTGTAATTATGATACTAAGAATGTGCTATATACATGACAAATATTGAATAAATAGACACCATGTACTACTGAATTAGAAAATTAAGGAGATTTAGATTCAAATAATTGTGTGCGTGATTGTAAATGAAGAATAAGTATTATTTTCATTATAAAATATCCAAAGATTAATGATCCACATGAAATTATTAAATATCTGATACCTTATAAGAGGTGCTTTGACCAACATAAGCACAAATATCTCTGAAATTTTAATTTAAAATTGTTGGAATATCCTCAGGGATTAAGAGATATCCTACAACCTTATCAGATTCCTTTTGCTTTTTAGAGGCTATAAGAAGATTTTATCCAAAATTCAAGTTGTTAGTATAAACCATACAGTGAAGACCAAACCAAAAATTCAATACAAGTAAATGTGTCTTCATTTGTATATTAGTCTACGAGAGTTCAACATTTACCTCATCTTCAGTTATACCTACTTCTACTGTAGTACAGGGACCGGGAAGAAACATATCTGGACTGTGCTAAAAATGCATTCACAACGGAATTTCTCCATTTTGGATAATTAGGCGATATTTTGTGTGTTGCTAGATTAGGAGATTTAAAAAGTGAGAATGTTGTCATATTTTAAAAGACATATAGACTAAGCAGACACCATGAAGCAAGCTGCCAGGTCAGACATGCTGAATCTTTCCCGGTAAGACTAATGCTACACAGATTATTAGAGATGGGTTGATGGGGATATGAGAATTAGCCTGTAAGGGCTAGAGTTAATGGGCCAAGCAGTGTTTAAAAGAATACAGTTTGTGTGTTGTTATTTCGGGGCATAAGCTAGCCAGGTGACCAGGAGCTGGGGCGGCAGGAACAAAGCCAGCAGCTCCTTACAAGAGGTTTTAAATGGGCTTTGCCTGGAACTCGAGGTGTCATTAGAAAATATGTAAATATGGCAAAAGCAGAAAGGCGATGTAAATTGACATGTCTTTATCTGCAAGTTGCAGGTTAGTGTCTGGGACCTCAGCATTTCCTTCATCTTCATTTTCAGCTGCAGTTACTGTAGGATAGAGATCTCCTGGACAAAATCCTGCTGGGCTGTGTCAGAAATGCAATACTTTTATGAGGACAGTTTTTGCCACACAGGAAAATTTCATCCTTGTTTGATTGTTATTTTATTGGAAGTTTTTAAAAGTATGTTATAATTTTTTTTTATACTTGGTGCACGTGTGTGTGTGTATAAGTGTGCAAGTATATAGAAATACAACAACTGAATTCACTTTGATTTTTCTGTGCTTTAGAGCTGACCACCCTGTACTGAACAACCAATAAGGGACTCATCCTAGGTAAGGGTAATTTGCTTTCTCCCAGCATAGCTCTCTTATTTCTAATGAAAACGAAGACACATCAGTTATCTATGAATAGTGATATACTTATTATACACATATGTTGTATTTTAACCTTATATGTGCAGAATTTATAAATAAAAAATCAAAGTAAAAATAAGAAGGTACTTAGAAATAGTAAATAATTTCAAAGGAAAAGTACAAAATTCAATGACAGAAAAGTTTTTCTAAAAGTCATATACTAGAAAAACCTTGTATTTTACTATTAAGTGTTCAACATAGAGTTGAGTTGATAGGAAGGCAGTGGGAAGAATCTGGGAGAAGTTGGAGGAGGGGAATAATAATAAGAATATATTATAAGAAAAATATTTTTTCAATAAAAATACTCAAAAATTATATTACTGTATCCTTAAATTCAACTCAGAATTTGTACTTAGTTGTTCCATTAATTGCTATTATTTTTGAATGACCAGTTCTGTTACTGGCGGTTGCTCTCATTAGAATACAGGCAGGCATCTTTCTTTATGCTGTATTTCCTGGTGGGTTGAATGTGCTTCAGTGATGGCCATACACTTATGAGTATATAAGCAATACTAAGGAGACTAGATGGGTTCTGTTTGAGAGGGCCTTGGCAGTGCTACCAGGATCTATCCCTGATGCATGAGGTGACCTTTTGGAGCCCACTCCCTATGGTGGGATGCCTTGTTCAATCTTGATGCCAGGGAGTGTGGATAGGGGTTTGGTCCTGCCTCAACTTAATATGCCAGACCTTGTTGAATCTCATGGGAGGCCTTACACTTTTGGAGGAGTGGATGGGGAATGGATTAAGAGGGATATAGGGGAGAAAGAGAGAATTGAGGTTGGTATGTAAAATAAAAAAATAAAAATGTAAAAGAGTGCAAAATGTTGACTATAAAATAGAGAGTGGGTCTTGGAGGATATGGGAGATGTAGTGAATATGACTGAAATAAAATGCATGAAATTCTCTAGGAATTCATTAAAATATGACTTGTACAATTTCCTACACATGCATTGTCACTGCAATAGCTAATAATAGGCCTACTTTATAAAGACTGTCACAGACTGATTTGGTTCCAAATGATGAAGTCTTAACCATCAGTGTGACTGTGCTTAATGGTAAGCATTTAAAAGATATCAGTAAAACTGAATGAAGTTATAAATCAAGAGTCTAATCAGAAGAGACCAGTCCTCCTGAGAAGAGGAGATGTTTCAGGAGTCTGTTTATATAGCATAATGCTCTGTGGAAATGTGTCCTTCTAACAGCCACTAAGAGAAGCCTCACCAATTCCAAATCTACTGGTTCTTGACTTTTACATATATTCTCTTGAACTAGGAGGAAGTAAAGCTGGATTTTCAAGCTCCCATGAATGAAATCATGCCACAGAAACCCAGACAAACGAACACAGATATTGACTAAGGTTTCTGTTCTCCCTGGTTCCTGAAGTTGTTAAGTTCCCAAATGATCACACAGAGGTCTATTTTAATTATAAACTTATTGTCCTAGTATCTCAGGCTTCTTATTAACTCTTATAACTTATATTAGCCCATAATTCTTGTCTGTGTTAGCCACGTGCCTTGATACCTTTTTGGTGAGGCAGTCACATCTTGCTTGCTCTGTGTCTTCCTTCCTCTGTCTGGGTGAAGACTGCAGACTAAAACTTCCCTCTTCACAGAATTCTTTTTGCTCCACCTCTACTTCTTGCCTGGTCATCCTGCCTATACTTCTTGCCTGGCTACTGGCCAATCAGCATTTATTTAATATACAAGTGACAGGGTACAACCATTGTCCCATAGCACACAGAAAGAAAAAATTTAGGATAAGTAGTAATGTTGAGAAAATGAAATAATAAAGAAGGATAAAATGTACAAACCTTACCTCTGTATAAGTAACCAAAAATGTAATCTTATTACTTAAATTAAATTGTATTTATGGGTTCTAAATGAAATCAACTATACCATCAAACATATGAATTTTTAATTGATTATAATATCCCTTAATAATACCCATTAAATAAAACAAAAATATCTGCATAATACCCAATGGGAAGTTGAATCCTTAAAGAGGATGATAAAATTATTATCTAATTTGAAAAGAAAACCAAAAGTGATCCAGAAGAAACTGTCAGATATGTAAACAATTATTTGTTACAATTAATAGTCAAGGGTTGGAAAGATGGCTCAGTAGTTAACACCGGGTACTACTAATGCAGAGGAGTCAAATATTATTTTCAGTACTCACATCAGACAGTTCACAATTGCCAATAATTCCAGCTTCAGTGGACATGCTGTCTCTTATTTCTTTTTGTACCTGCACACTTTATATATGTTGACACTGTCAGAGAAAAAGATTGGCTCTTCTGATTCTAGGGAAACTAATACTAGAAGTAAGCTCTGAAGCAGCTACATGAAAAGTTTGAAGAGAACTTAAATATCAAAGGAAAGTATAAATAAATAATAAAAAATATTATAGCCACAAATAAGATATTGCTCAATGTATACACACACAATTTTAGATGACATATTTTCATCTATTTTTAGTTTTCATTTCTTATATATCCTTTGAGAGTTCTGAATTTCAAAGAAGGTGTTTTATTCATATTCATACCCCATAATCTAATTCTACCCAAGTTCAACAATTTTACATACCCACCCTCCTTTGTGTCCATTTTTTTTCTTCCTAAACCAATAAAGAACCATTTGTGCTGCCAGACATTCTTGTATGTGTGGTTTTACCTTAGAACAATATCAAGTTATCAGGGGCTTTACTCCTAAGGAAAACCATTTCTCTCTCCCCTACAAGTTAACAGTTTTCATTACCTATATGACTAGGAGAGGATTGTGTGCCTAAATGATTTCTCTGATGGGGCTGGGTCTGGCATGAGCTTACGCAGGTTTTGAATGTGCTATGAGTTCATTTGAGTAGTTGCCCTGCTGGATATAGATATTTACTTAGAGTTGTCCACTACCTCCTGCACTTATGCTTTTGTCAAATCCCTCTTCCAAAATGATGGTAACTTTGACATAGAAAACTTAAAGAAAGATTTCTTTTGGCTCACTGATTCAGAACATTGTCTATAGTTTTCTGGCTCTATATGGTTGCTTTGGTCCCAAGTTAAGGTAAACTCTCTAGATATCAAGACTACATGACAGAAATGGCCCCTTTCTTTTTTAGCAATCAAGAAGGAGAAAGAGACAGAAAGGGACTTGAGACATGATATATGTATGCATGCTCTCATCTTCTCATTTCTTCCAATCACCCAAGACCCACCTTCCATAGTGTCTCCCACTTTCTAATTGAATATTCAATTATCATTATATCAGAGGACTGATGCATTAATTAGGTTAGAACCTTCCCGAAACAATCACTACCCATAAGCCTATATGCTCGAATCTAAGTCTTTCATACATAAGAGTTTAGATCATCACTTAAGAAAGTAAGTTCTGATTCTTATAATAATATTTTCAGTGTAATCCAATCAGAGGGATAATCTCAATCATACCAGGTATTGACCAAAGAAACAGAGGCTGTTCATGAAATAAGAGGACTTGCACATGCTGTTACCTACTTGTCTACTCCCTGTGTGACTCAATTGTACCCATGATCTGTAATAGAAGCTGGGTTTATGAGGATAAAACTGTCACAAGTTCTCCAGCTCTTGTAAACAGAAGAAATATTCACCATATTTAACACTCAGACAGAGTAATTTTCTGTAGAAGAGAAACACTAACCCAGCAGTTTGTGGTCATCTCTTCTCCAATGAGTCATGCAAGAGCATACACAGTGACCCTGAATTCAGTTCAGTATTCCACCCCTCTGGTCTTCTGTATTGCCTTGATGCCATGATATGGTCCAGGGCTCTGACTTTCCTTCCTCTTTAATTTACTGAAGTAACATCAGTCATTAATCAACTATGTTTAACATGTTCACACGCCCTCTTTCCCTAACATAATTCTGATATATCATCCATCCACATCTTCCTAATTTCATCTGATAAGTTCAAAAGTGGTAACTTGTTATTAATGCAATTAGTCTTCATTTTATGATGCATTTCTGAGAAGAGAAGTGCTTACTTGAACCAAAGTTTCTGTCATCCTTCTTTATTATTACTAGAAATAGAGTAAACTGATATATTGCACAATCAATTAATATAGGGTAAGGCACACTCTGAACTTCTGTTCTACTGTGAGTAATGCAGAGCAGGTTACAGCCCATTCTCATCAAAAAACTATCATCAAAGAAAAATAATTGAAAAATTTTTGGAAGGGGTATCTTTTTTATACCCTCATTAAATTAAATCGTATGGGTTCCTGTTAAGCAAATGGTGGTAACCGTGTATTTATTTACATTGCTCCATCCAGATACTGAAATTTGTGAGTTTGAGTTTATAATTACAGCTGTAATGCTCTAAGGAGAGAAAACTAAAACCTTTCAATTATGTGAACTCACTATTGCCATCATATTGAAAGACCCCCCGCCCAGCTTGTTAAACAACTTAGCACCGGTAACACCATTTTGCAAGGCTTGTACTGAATATTCAGGGTTTTAACAAAGGGCCGTTTAGAAGCTGCCAAAACGAGATAGAGACACCTATGGCTGGGCCGGGGGAGAAACGGTGAATACCAAGAGAGAAACTCCCTGTCTGCCCTAGACAAGAGCCAAGGCAGCCCATATCTGAATTCTCGGGAACCAGGGACCTTGT
Source organism: Microtus ochrogaster (assembly GCF_000317375.1). Classification (NCBI taxonomy): domain Eukaryota; kingdom Metazoa; phylum Chordata; class Mammalia; order Rodentia; family Cricetidae; genus Microtus; species Microtus ochrogaster. Next base: position 371,636 of record NW_004949144.1, read on the forward strand.
CCCGACTTGAACTCAGCCATATTCAAACTGACCAACGAATACCCTGTAACTATGCATCTCGCTTCTGTAACCATGCTTCTGCTCCCTTTACCCTATAAAAACCCGCTATCCCAGCCTGATGGCGCGCCAGTCCTCTGAGAGATTTGGACGCCCCAGGTACCTGTGTATCTGACTAAACCTCTTGTTGTTTGCATCCGCTGGCCTCGCTGTTCCTTGGGAAGGGTCTCCCCAGACTGAAAGACACTCTCTGAGGGTCTTTCAATATGAAACGTGAATTTCGACATTAAGATGAACTGTGGTACTTTCTAAATAGGTATAAATTAGAACTTACAAGGAAATGATTAAAGACCCAGCAATCTCTGAAGAACTAATTTGCAACTTTAGTTTTCAGATGAAGTGTTGATGTCAGTCTCACCTTGTCTCAAGGAGATGTCTTTCAGGTAGAATATAAGGTATAGGAATGGGTACTGCAATACTACTCACTGCCCCCTGAATTCACAAGTTTGTCTCTTTCCTACATTTGTACAATCACACATCCACAGTTACCTATATATTTATTTTTCTATTTTGCCTTTCTTCTTTCTTACATGGAAGAAGCAAAACCAGGAGCCTTTCAGTCCATAAGTTGATACTCCAAAGATGATTCTGAAATTTCCAAATATATTTCATACTGGGTACTTTACTGACAGTTTATGCTGATTTTCTTTATAGATTATTCCTTCAGAGACCTCAAAGTGTGTGGACTTTATACACAGCAATTTCCTAGATCCTTTCTGATATCACATGAAGTTGGTAATGCATCTTTTGTTTGGTAGATGTTCCTGATTTGTTTTATTATTTTCCTTAGTTCTTTTCAGCTTTTCAAAACAATGGCATTATGCTGTTTAATTTCTGTCTCTAGCGGAGAGTATAGCATCAGTTGTTAGTTGATTATAGATTCAATCATGGTGGAATGTAAAGAAACTCAAAAATCTCAAAGTCATTGATGTTCACAAGAAGTTTGCTCTATTGCATGAATAACAGGCAAAGGGTGAGGAGCATTCTCACTATGAGCTTTAGCCCCCTCACTCTAGTGACTGCTTCAGAGGTTCAGATAGATTTGTACTAGTTTTCATATGCAAAGGAAAAAATTTACCTAAGTTTATTGAATCACTCTATTTAGTTCCTTTTGTTCTCTCGGAAGTATTTTAAAACTTTTTGACTATCTTGATACAAAGAATGAGATATAAGAGTAAGAAATGTTGATTAACTGAAAAGTCTGCCATATTGAAGTGGAAAATTTTAGATAGAAATAAATGTGGTGTGTATGTGTGTATATATGTATGTGTTTGCTAGAATAATTGATGAAGTAGTTATTCTTATTACTAAATATTCAAAGACTAATGGTCTACATTAAGTTATTAGATAACTTATAGTTTGGACAATAAGAGCATATGTCTCTCTGAAGTCATAATTTGAAGTGTTGAAATATCATTGCTACTTTAAAATAACTTACACTGGTTTGAATTCCAGTGTCCTCCCGCATTGCTCAGAGATTTTTGAATGATCCTTGTCCAGACCTCAAGTTATCATATTAAAATATGAAAGATAAATCCATGTATATAATGTAAATAAATGTATATGAATTTGCATGTTGGCATATGAAACTTCAGCATGGCTTTTATCATCTGTTAAAAAGACTCTGGGTTGCTATGGAACAAAACATCTGGATGCAGCTCAACCGCCCTGAAAATGTAATGCTTTCATGAGCCAACTGAATTTGTTTTCTTATTTCTTTATTATTGCATATGAAAACTAAAGGAGTGAATATGTTGTATATTTTTAAAACAATAGAGACAGAGCATTAATATAATTTTTTCAGTGACTTTAATACATAGAACATTCACTTACAGACAATGCTGCTGTACAAGTGACAATTATCTGTCACTTTATTATCTGAGTATTATCTGTGACAATACTTAATATGGAGTTCATAACTGGGAATTTAGGGAATGGATTCATAGTACTGGTGAACATCATGGACTGGGTCAAGAGAAGAAAGATCTCTTCAGTGGATCCGATCCTCACTGCTCTGGCCATCTCCAGAATCACCCTGCTGTGGTCACTGTACATTTTGGCATCAACACTTTCATTGTACCCAGATGCAGAAGTGACTATGAAAACAGTAAGGCTAACTAATCTTACCTGGGTAATTTCTAACCATTTTAGCATCTGGCTAGCCACCATTCTCAGCATCCTTTATTTTCTCAAGATAGCTAATTTTTCTAACTCTATTTTCCTCTACCTAAAGTGGAGATTTACAAAGGTGGTTTCAGGGGCATTGTTGGTTTCCCTGTTCCTCTTGTTTGTGAATATTTTAGAGGCAGAAATACAAATAGATATGTGGATGGATCATAAAGCAAATTTATCTTTCAGCTACAAATTAAAGAATTTTACACACATTCCCAAGATTCTTGCTTCAACAAACACTATGTTTACATTAATACCTTTCACTATGTCCATGACAATGTGTTTTTTCTGCTCAGCTTCTCCCTGTGGAAACATTTGAAGAAGATAAAGTACATTGCCAAAAGCTCCAGAGATATCAGCACTACAGCTCATATCAAAGTCTTGAAAACTGTGGTTGCCTTCCTCCTGCTGTATGTTATTTTCACCTTTTCTCTTTTTGTACATCTTTGGAGTTATGAGTTTGAAGAAAAGTTTTTTTTTCAAATATTTTTTGTCCTGTTGGTGTTATTGCCTTTCCATCACTCCATTCTTATGTCCTGATTATGGGAAACAGTAAGCTGAGGCAGACCTCTCTTCTGGTACTGTCGCTGTTAAGATACAAGATCCAAGGATGTGGGCCCTTGGGTTTCTGACACAATATCGAGGAGATCATTTCGCATACTTTCAATGAGGATTATAATTTCACAGGAAATTATTCTTTATTTTAAATTACATGCTGCAAATACACTTGCATTTTGTGTACCATTATGTGAGAAATAACTGCTAGACAAACAGAAAACAACTTTGATAAGAATGGAAATATGAAACATAGACATGGAGGAATATTTTAACTAACATAGTTTTAATGGTGGTACATTCTTTGAGATTTTAAAATGATTAATTTATATAATAGAAACAGCTTTTTTTCTAGATAAATAGCCCCTTGTTTTTTATTGTTTTTGTTTTACTGTACTGTCTAAGCATGAAGACTGGAGGTCAGCTCCCTAACAACCAGCTAAAGCTAGGTACATTCCAGCACTCAGGGATCTAACACAGACAGAGCCTGAGGATCACAGGCTATTGAGTCTAGCTGAAACAACAAACTCCAATTTTAAATGGAAGCCCTATATCAAGAAAATGAGTTTAATTTATAGAAGCAGACATCCAGTGTATACCCATAAACACTCAGACATGACAGGTGCAGCCAAAAACACTCTCATACATATTCATGACATGCCTACATGTAAATAATGATATAATAATATTACAAGTAAATGTAAACACCTATTGAACAGTAAAAATAAAATCGATAAATTTTATACACATAAAATTATTTAAAATCTAGGAAAATTGTTTAATTTCTCATGGAGTTTTCTATATAGACTTACAAATCAAGTAGTATATTGGTTATCTCAGAATCATGGTGACATTTTACTTAATTTCTCTATGAGTGTTAGTTTCATAATAAAAAACAATGGGTTATGTATACCATTGTTTGGAATATATAATTTACATTTGGAAACAAGTCACTATTTTAACAGAAACTAGACATTAGAAAATAGAAATTTGATGCGTTTAACACATACTAGTAGATGATGTCATGTATGTGGCAGCAACTCAAGTATTTATGCATATTACAGAGCTCAGCAGTACAATGTCAGTTCATATGGAGAGATTGAGGTCTCTAATGTAGCAATAGTCTAGGACCTAGTAATCCATATATAGTAAATATAGATAGTATTTGTTTTCTGAACTGGTAGTCAGGTGCTTTATCAAAGTGACACATGGATTTTCTATGTCAAGTTCACTGTTTCTTGTTCATATAATCTACATTCAATTATAATCATTTTTTTTTCTTCTTTGCTGTGGGAACTTCTTCAGCCAAAAGACACTGGCCCACTTTGGTTGTGTTCTCATATACTATATATGCAGACAAAAATTGTGTGTGGGCCTCTTGGCTGCTGGATTCAATTCAAGTTTCCAGTGCATGCAGAGTACTGCAGATCACCACTCTTCCTGTGAGTTTACCCCCAAATAAATAAACCTTTGTTGTACTTTATTCTAGGCTACTGTGCAATTCTTTTGTACACCAAAAAATCTGTACACATGTGGCCTTAGTTCACAGCATTGCCGGGGCCCTGCTCAGATCCTCATGACTTTCTCCCTCCCCATGCTATTCAACTGCACCTCATAGTTGAACTACCCCTATGGGCATGTGCACAAGATTTGGCTCAGTTGGCCTTCCAGTGACTTGGGAATTATATGTTTGACTATATTTGAGGAGCTTGGTTCCACCTACTAAGTGGCTGAGTTACTGCTACCCACAGCTTTTTGCTGCAACTTCTATGTTGCTTCTCTGGCTTCTGCCAGGCCTGCTTTGATTAGGTGGAGCTCTGACTGCAGGAGTAGGGGTTCTAATCCTGAACATGGAACATAGGCTTACTTTCCCAGTTCATATAAACAACTATCTGGCCTAGGCTCAGGCCAATAACCTGATGGCTCTCAACTTCCTGTAAGTTTTCTGGGTTCCTTGATATCCTCCCAACTCAAATCATCTCTGTATGTGGGTGTGCGGCTCTAAAGTAATTAACTAAATCTGTTAGTAATTCTAAGTCTCTAGTAATTCAGGTACTGATCTCAGAGCTGTCTTACTATCACAAGTGAGACACCTGCTGGCCAATCAAGATTATTATACCTACAATAATTTTCTGAAAATTATAACTGAGGTAAGTTAATTTGATTAATGAATAAATAAATAAATTGGAAAATTGCAAACCAACCCCAAGGTAATGGCAGACAATATCACCGTCTAGGAATTTAACAAACTTTTTTTTTGTTTCTATTGTGGATGGAATTCTGCAAGAGTTATATGAGCTACTTTATACATTTATTTTGGGGGCCATAGTGGCTATTAGCTTTGTTCTTCATATTATATCCTTAAATAAAGAGTTTGATTACAGAGTCAGACATGAGAACCTTTTAGGAGGCATACAGTCTTTAGCTAGGAGGATTCATAGTATTTCAAATGATAACCTTAATTTGACAGGCCAAATTCAATCCATGTCAATAGGTTATATAACCTTACGAAAGAGTACTGATAGATTATCTGAAAGGATTTATACTGCTGATATTGACAATCAAAATCTGTTAAAGTTATGATAAGCTATCAGTTAGAGTATCCCTCTGGGAAGGCAATCTACACACCATCCAAATAATCTCTAAGATGAGAAGATATCATTAATGGAAAAATTTAAAACCTTGAAATCATATGTGCAGAATGAGATTCAGAAATTAATTGATTTGATGAAGTCATTATAATTATTCACAGGTCAAGAGATTCAGGCTGTAAAAAACGCAATGATAAAAAGATTTGAATTGATTGAGGAACTTGTCAAAACTGATGAGCAAGGAGAGGAGATACAAGCAAAGGTTTTAGCATCACAAGTATCTCTCAGAGGCAGAGATGACTTACCAAGAGGTTTAGCTACTTATCCTGTTATTACCTCTGAAAAGCCATCAAATACTCAACATCCAACCAGTTACACAAAATGTAAATGTAAACCTATAGGCATAAAAGATATAAAAGAATATAAGTGGGCAATAGTATCTTATGACACCCATTTACCATTTATTAGGGAGATAGTAAAGACATGCACTTTAATCAATAGGCTTACTCCATATGAGTGATTTAAATTTGTCTCATCAGTGCTAGGATACAGGCCTCAACAACAGAGGAAGTGCTATTGGAGAGAGGAAGCTAAAGCCCTGGAACGTTAAGGTAGAGTCCAAAGATTTGAGGCTTCCCAAGATCTAATACTTAGTGAGGGCCATTATGCTCATCTATAGAGTCAAGCTATTTTCAAGGAACGCATCTTGTCCCTATGCTATACGGTAGCCTTGAATTCTTATGACAGAAATCAAGAACTAGGAAAAAAATTGGATCATATACTAAGGCATACATGGCCTAAGAGAACCCTTTAGAGACTTTTTACAAAGATTAACTAAAGCCGTACATATAGGGGTGACAGATACAGAAGCAAGACAAGTACTTATTGAACCTCTGGCTTTTGAAAATGCCAGCTTACAATGCAAAAAGATACTTGGGCCTTTAAGTGTCAAGTCAATATCAATGGATAAATGGATCTTGCAAAGGTTGAGTCATTCGATTATAATACAGAGGCTTGGGTAGGAGAATCAATTTCCAAAGGTACCAAGAGACATTGAAATGCCAAATGTTTCAATTGTGGTAGACAAAATTCCCAACCTAAACTAAACCATCAATGAATCAAATTATGGAATTCTTATTGTATTGACCAACTATCACTGAGTGTGTACCTCCTCTAGGATGTTGCCGATATATGCAGGCAATATCGTTCTATTGAAGAAAACTGATTTCCTTCTCTCAAAAGTTATAAATTGTAGATAGCTCCTTTGTGAGGGGTGGGATTTTAAGTTCATTTTCCTACTCCATCCTGACTTTTTTTCTGGTTTGAACTTGTATTGGTCTTGTTCACGCTATCATAGTTTCTGTGAATTTATATGTTCAGTGGTCCTTCTGTATCTAGAAAATGCTATTTCCTTTTAGTCATTTACCACCTTTGGTTCTTATAATCTGTCCACTTCTACATAGATATCTGAATCTTGCAGACAGGGATGTGATACAGGTATTCCATTAAGGATGCAAACCCCAATGACTTTCACTCTTTTATTATTTGGTTGTAGGTTTCTATGTTAATTGTCATCAACTGCAAGAACTTCTCTGATGATGGTTTAGTGATCTATGGGTTAAGCAATATGTTATTAGCTGTATTTTATTGTTATGTTCATTTATCAGAAAAATAGTTTTTCCTTGTGCTTATGACATATCTGTTCCCAGGTTCTTGGTCTCATTTACAATATCAGGCATGGGATCTATTTCATAGAGTGGGCCTTAACTCCAATAAAATAGTGGTTGGTTACTATATAACTTAATTCATGTCAGTATTACAGAAGTGGGCATCTCATACAGCCAGGATATCATTACTTCTCACCGAGTTCAGATTAGGGTAAAATTGATGATTACTTAAATTCTAGAAATGATTGTTACCCTAAAGACTTGAAGGTTCTAGCTTAATAGCAGGTAGATCTCTCCATGTTCGGTATTTCCACCTTCTGGTTCTCTGTATTGCCTTGATGCCAAGAAATGAGGCAGGGCTTTGACATTACTTCTCTTTTAATTTATTGAACTCACATCTGTCCTTAAACACTATAAATTCACAGACTCACCTTCCCTGAGATAATTCTGACATATCTATCTATCTATCCATATCTTCCTGATTTCATCTGAAAAGTTCAAAAGTGGTAAATTTTTATTAATGCAATTAGTCTTCATTTTATGATACATTGCTAACAAAAGTGGTTACTTGCTTACACAAAAGTTTCAGTCATCCTGCTTAAGTATTAACAGAAGTAGACTAAACCAATACATTGCACAGTCAAGCAAATTAGGCTAAGGTATACCCTAAACTCCTGTTCTATCAGAAGTAATGAATGGCAGGTCACAGCACATGTCAGTAATGAATATCATCAAAAAAAAATAGTTGATAATTTTTAGGAAATGGTGTTCTTTTCATACCTCCATTAAATTAGATCATATGGTATATAGTGAATGAATGATCATAACCATGTATTTATATTGTCCCATTTAGGTGCTGAAAATGTGCTTGAGATCTAAAAGCTTTCAATTATATGAACTCAGTATTGGCAGCATTAAGGTGAAATATGGTACTTTCAAAACATGTGTAAATTAGAATTTACATGCAATTGAGTAAAGACCCAGCAATCTGAAGAATGAATTTGCACTCTGCTTTTGGGATCAAGTGATGATGTCAGAGTCACCTTGGCTGGAAGACCACCTTTCTCAAGGAGCTGTTGTTCAGGCAGAATATAAGGTGTGTTTGCCCAATATAAGGTACAGGAACAGGTAGAGCAATATTGCTCCCAGCCCCCAGAATCATGATTTTGTCACTTTGCTAGGGCGGTATAATTACATATCCACAGTAACTTAAATTTTTCTTTGTCTATTTTGCCTTCCCTCTTTCTTACATGGAAGAAGCCAAGCCATGAAACATAATAGCCTCTAAGATGATACCATAATTATGCTTCTGAAAATTTTAAACTAATTCTCATACTGGACTACCTTATGTTCATGTTGATTTTCTTTGATCATTGTTCCTTCAGAGATGACAAAGTATGTGAACTTTATACACAGCAATACCCTAGATCCTTTCTGACATCACATGAAGTTGATGATGCATCTTTTGATTGGTTCCTGTATTGTCTCATTTCTTTGTGTTCTCTTCAGCTGCTACAGAGCAGTGGCATTATGATCTCAATTAGAGAGTTTGTCATTAGTTAGTTAGTTTATTATAGAACCAATAACGGTGGGATGTAAAGAAAGAAAAAAATTTCAAAGTCAATGATGCTCACAAGAAATTGCCCTGTTGAGGGAAGGACAGGCAAAAGGTGAGGAGCCTGAGCCCCCTCAGCTTAGTGACTAATTCAGTGTTTCAGATAGATTTGTATAAGTTTTCATTCATAAGAAAAACTTAGCCGGGCGATGGTGGCGCACGCCTTTAATCCCAGCACTTGGGAGGCAGAGGCAGGCAGATCCCTGTGAGTTCGAGACAAGCCTGGTCTACAGAGCTAGTTCCAGGACAGGCTCCAAAGCCACAGAGAAACCCTGTCTCGAAAAACTAAAAAAAACAAACAAACAAACAAAAAAAAACTTAACCTAAGTTTATTGAATTACTATATTTAGTACCAGTTTGTTCACTTGGGACTAATATTTAAACATTGTAACTATCTTGATTCAAAGAATGAGTTACCAAAATAAGAAATGTAGTCTATGCTCTTTCATAATGAAGTAGAAAATTATTTAGATAAAAATAAATGTGAGGTATGTGTATATGTATGTATATGCCAGAATAATTATTCTCATTACTATATATTCAAGTATTAATGGTCTACATATAGTTATTAGATATTTTTTTGGACAATATGAGAAAATCTCTCTGGAGTCCTAATTTGAAGTATTAATATATCTTTACTTAAGAAATAACTTGTGTTGGTTTAGATTTCATTTTCCTCTCCTGCATGACTTACAGTTTTTGCATGGTACTTTTCCAGACCTCAAGATATCAGATTAAAATATGAAAGGTAAATCCATGCAATAATGCAAATAAATGTATATGAATTTGAATGTTGGCATATGAAAATTCAGCATGTCCTTTATCATCAATCAAAAAGACTCTGGGCTACTATAGAAAAAGGCATTTGAATGGAGCTCAACCAGACTTAGAAAATGCAATTCTTTCATGAAGCCAACTGATATTGTTTGTTTTTTATTATTGCATCTGAAAACTGAAATGAGTGTATATGTGGTATACTTTGAAAAATTGTAGATATATAACATTTAAAATGATTTCATTGCCACCAATTCTTCAGTGACTTTATGTCCGAGAACATAAAAACAATGAGAGATGCCATACAAGTGATATCAACAACAATGTTCAATGTGGAGTTTATATCTGGAAATTTGGGGAATGGGTTCATTGCAGTGGTGAACATCATGGACTGGGTCAAGAGAAGAAAGATCTCTTCAGTGGATCAGAGCCTCACTGCTTTGGCCATCTCCAGGATCATTGTTCTGTGGTCAGTGTACATAATGATATCAATGTTTTCAATGTACCCAGAATTAAAAGTGACCATAATAACAGTAAAACTGACTAATCTTATCTGGATAATTTCTAACCATTTTAGCATCTGGATGGCCACCATTCTCAGCATCCTTTATTTTCTCAAGGTAGCCAATTTTTCTAACTCTATTTTCCTCTACCTAAGGTGGAGATTTACAAAGGTGGTTCCAGTGGCATTGCTGGTTTCCCTGTTCCTCTTGTTTGTAAATATTTTAGTGGTGGAAATACAAATAGACATGTGGATGGATCAGTTCAAAGCAAATGTATCTTACAGCTGCAAATTAAAAAAATTTGCACACATCACAAGGCTTCTTGTATTAACAAATGCTATGTTTCCATTAGTACCCTTCACTGTGTCCATGACAATGTTTTTTCTGCTCATCTTCTCCCTGTGGAAACATGTGAAGAAGATAAAGCACATTACCAAAAGCTCCCGAGATGCCAGCACCACAGCTCACATCACAGCCTTGAAAGCTATAGTTGCCTTTCTCCTGCTGTATACAATTTTTACATTCTCTCTTTTTGTACAACTTTGGAGTCATGAGTTTGAAGAAAATATTATTTTCAAAAATATTTTCCGTGTTGGTATAATTGCTTTTCCATCACTCCATTCATTTGTCCTGATTATGGGAAACAGTAAGCTGAGGCAGACCTCTCTTCTGGTACTGACAGCATTAAGGTGCAAGATCCAAGGATGTGCACCCTTGAGTCTCTGACACAGTAGGTGGGGGGATAATTTGCATAATTTCGATGGGCATTACTTCATAAGAAATTATTGTTCACTTTAATGTACATATTGTAAATGCAATTGCATCCTGTAAGAAGCAAGTGCTATACAAACTGAAAGCAACTATGGGAAGAATGGGAATATAAAACATCTGCATGTAAGAATATTTTCAGTAATAAAATTTCAATGGCTGTAAATTATTTGAGATTTTCAAATGATTAATTCATACTATAGAAATATCCACTCCTGTTAGAAAAATAGTTAATTATTTAATTTTTTTATTTACTATTGCTGTTAAGAATAAAGACCTCAAATCAGCTCCCTAGCACCCAAGTAAAGGATAGATGTAGTTCAACACTTAGGGATCAAACATAGGTAGATTCTGAGAATCACTGGCTGATCAGTCTATCAGAAACAGCAAACTTCAGTCTATAATTAGAGACCCTATATCAAGACTATAAGGATTAATTTATACAAATGGACATCCATTGTACACCTCTAAATACACAGACATGTGCTGACAAACACACATACATACAGCTGTATGACACCCATGCATATAAATAATGATATAATAATAAAATTGCAATTAAATGCACACACCCATGAAACAGTAAAAAAAATCAATAAATTTTATACACATAAAATAATTTCTACTTTTGTGCCATATCGAAATATGGGCCCACAATCCACTCTCTCTTATTAATTTTAATAACTCCTGTGCTTCTGCAACAGGACAGATACGTCGCGCCTGACTTGGGCAAAGTCCTCTTCATTTACCCAAATTTTCCCGTCATTGGAACAGGCATCTTTTATGCAAGCCCCTGTCTTAGGCATCTGGGGAGAAGAAGCTTCAAACCCATCATTGACTGCCGACCTCTGTAAAGAGAAGAGATTAGTGGAGAGAAATATACTTTTCAGGCCCTGTGTATCAGCCATATCTTGTCAGGATGCATCACAGTGCTTTATGCATAATTATGCTCCCAAAGACTATATTCTCCTATCTTAAAGGAGAGTAGAATCACCTGAGTTGAAAATGTTTCTTCCACTGGTACAGAACATCATTCAGAGTTTACTTTCTCAGCATGTGTATCAACTCTCAACATTCATCGTCACAACCTCTCTTTCAGCCAACTGTCAATCGCAGCAACTCACAATCATGATTTTTCCACATCATTGGTCAATACCGATCTTTAGACACATCATCGGTCAATACCGATCTTTAGATTTCTAATACCGTAATTTCATGTTTAGCCAGTCAAAACCAGCTCTCCCAATTTTCATAATTTCGTGTTTGGCTGGTCAAAACCAGCTTTCTCGATTATTGATAACTTCATGTTTAGCCGGTCAGTACTAGCTCTCCAATTATTCATAACTTCATGTTTAGCCGGTCAGTACCAGCCCTCCAATTATTCATAATTTCATGTTTTTCTTTACCATAAATTCATATTCCTTTCGGTCATTACCAATGTATTTAGCACCATTGGTCATTACCAGATTTTTTCCCATCACCTTATATGCAGCTGTAAATATCAGGTCATTACCGTTAAGAGCATAATACCATTTGCTGTTATTAAATCTCATTTTCAGTCTTTGTGTAGCTGTTAAAACCTCAGTCTGTCCCTTTGTTAAGTGAAGGGGGGTTTTAGACATACTTTATTTTGCGTCTTTCTTTCCCTGTGGGGAAAGCTTAGGTCTTAGTTTTTAGGTTTAATATTTTATTCAAAATGAGTCCTGTCCCATAAACCGAGAACACTCAAATGTTCAGTTTGTATCTTAGTTCTGAAGCAACAGGTTTCATACTACAGCCAGCAGCAGACACCGCAGTCAGCTTGTCTCAGCAGGATCTGATCACAGAGCTCTGGAGACAAGCTGTCTGTGCCCTTAACAAAAGCCAGGATGCCTGCTCCTAGCTTCTTTTGTTAAAATGTGGATTACCTGAGAAGAGATGTTTGACTGAAGCTGATGACTTAAGAGTTCAGATATTTGGTGCTTCCTTCTTTTTGTAATTTGGAAGGATGTCTTATAGAGATGCTAATTCAGGGCCTACCTGACTGCTAGATGCAGATGTGACTTGAGCCCTGGTTGCCTAGGTGATGGCGTAATGTGTTTTCCCCCTTCCCCCGCTCAATTTGGCGTGGGTATATAAAATGATTGGACAATAAACGGGGTCGAGCTGGCCTTTTCCATGAAAAAAAAATAATTTCTAATCTAGAAAAATTGTTTTTTTATCATAAAATTTTCTATGTAGACTTACAAATCATAGTTTTTATATCTTCTCAAAATCATGGTGGCATTTTGATTAAATAGTCTATTGGAAATATATATTTACAATTGGAAGTAAGCCACAATTTTAATGAAAACTAGACATTATAAAATAGAAAATTGATGTGATTCATAGGCACTTGCTAGAGAAATGGTGTCATATATGTGCCTGCAACTTGAGTATTTATGCATACTACAGAGTTCACCAGTGCAATGTCAGTTTTCATATGGAGAAATTGAGACTTAACTTGGCAAAAGTTTAGGACGTAGTAATACATATATAGAGGTTTGGGGATTACATGTGTTTTCTGAACTGGCAGCCAGAAGCTTTACCGAAGTGTCACATTAATTTTCTATGCCAAACTCACTGTTTCTTGTTCATGTAATCTGCATGTAATTTTAATCATTATGTTTCTTTTTCCTTTTAAAATAGAAATGTTCATCTGTTGGTGTTGGCCTCATAATAAAATGTAATGAAGTTGTTTTAATGACTTGGTTTTGCAGAAGTAGGAATAATTTCAGAATCCAGAGTGCTAACTGTTAGATCATAGAACCAAAAATAATATTTCTTGGTGCTTCAATGGGAAGTGAAACACTAACTTAGGACCCAAATATTTTTAGATTATCTTTACAGAAAATAAATTTCTATTTGTTCTCAAAAAACTACTACATTATGAAATGTGTACTGTGTTTATTTTATTTATTTATTTCATGTACATTAGTGCTTTGCCTACATTTATGTCTGTGTGAGGGTGTTAGATCCCCTGGAAGTGAAGTCATAGAGAGTTGTAAGCTGTCGTGTGGGTTTGGGGACTTGAAACCAAGTAGTGTTCTGGAAGAGCAGACAGTGCTCCCAACAACTGAGCTCTTTTTTTTTTCCTTTTTGCTTGTTTGTTTGTTTGAGACAGGGTTTCTGTGTGTAGCCCCAGCTCTCCTGGAACTCACTCTGTACACTAGACTAGCCTCAAACTCAGAAATCAGCCTGCATCTGCCTCCTGATTACTGAGATTAAAGTATTGTTATTTATAACAAAATTTTATATTTCTTGTTTGTTGAATTAAACTGGCATATGTTAATAGTGGCACATAAACAGTGATATATAATCTAATCCATAATACTATATTGAATAAAGTATATTGTTTGATCTTGGAATAAGTGGGACTTGAAACTATCAGATGCAAAATAAAACTAGAAAGTGTCTAAAAAGAGTAAGTTGTAGCCAAAAAGAAAAATGTCAAGTTAACTGACAGAGAAATCTTGAAAAGATGTTTCAATGTTCTGAATAAATAAATATCTATAAATCATATACATATAAATAAGGATTTTTATACAATGTATTTTTGTTATATTTCTTCCATTTTCCAAACTTTTATGAGATCTCCATTTATCATCCACCCAAATAATATTCTTTCTCTCTCTTTATAAAGAAATAAAAACAAAAAACATAAAATCCCCAAACAAAAACAACCAATGAAACAATCAAACAAACAAAATTATGGAATCCACATATGTGTTGGTCAACTATTCCCGTGTGTTCCCCTGCCTATATGCAGCACCATCCCATTAAAGAAAAATGATTTCCCTGCCACCAAAGTTATAAATTGTAGATATCCTCTTGGTTAAGTGTGGAACTTTAAGTCCATTTTCCCTTTTCCATACTGACATATTTTTTTTTCTGGATTTAACTTGTATTGGTCTTGTAATGTGTCATGGTCTCTGAATTTGTAAGTGCCCTGACCCTTTTGTGTCTGGAAAATTCTGTCCCCTTAGAGCCATTTACCACCTTTGGCTTTTACAACCTGTCTACCTCCTCTTCTACATAGATTCCTGAATCTTGCAGAGAGAAATGTATTACCAGTATCCCAATAAAAATACAAACCGCAAAACATTCACTATCTTCTTCTTGTTTGGTTGTAGGTTTCTGTGTTAACTGTTATAAACTGCAAGAACTTCTCTGATGAGGGTTTAGTGAGGTTTTAGTGATTTATGGGTAAAGCAATATGTTTTTAGTAGTCATTTTTTGTTATGCTCATTTATCAGAAAAGTAATTTTTTCTTGTGCTTATGACCTATCTTATTGCAGTGTCTTGGTCTCATTTACAGCATATGGTATGGGATCCATTTCATAGAGTGGGCCTTAAATCTAATAAAATAGTGGTTGATTTCTCTGTAACTTAGTTCATGACACTATTACACAAGTGGGCATATCATGCAGGCAAGTTGTAACTACATCTTACAGAGTTAAGATTTTGGTGAGATTGATGTTTACTTAACGTCCAGAACTGATCATTAGCTTAAAGGTTTGAAGTTTCCAGTTGAATAACAGATCTCTCCATGCTACGTGTCAGAAGTGTTGGTGACATCTGTAAAATGGTCTTTTGTTGACGATTACAATATAGTAGTTCTACCCTAAAATAGAATAGAATATAAAAAAGGGTTTTTAATTTAGGGATGGATTCACAGATCAATGGTCCTCTGCATGAGTGAGAAACAGGAAATGAATCCAACAGCCAACAGAGATACTCATATTTCTACATCTGTTTTTACAGCACCCAAGGCCACATGAAAAGTGGTCCAAAGCCGGGTGGTCCAAAGCCGGGCGATGGTGGAGGCAGAGCCAGGTGGATCTCTGTGAGTTCGAGACCAGCCTGGTCTACAGAGCTAGTTCCAGGACAGGCTCCAAAGCCACAGAGAAACCCTGTCTCGGAAAAGCAAAAAAAAACAAAAAAACAAAAAAAAAAACAAAAACAAAAACAAAACAAAAAGTGGTCCAGCATCTAAAGGTCATTGGCTGAAGAATTACTCTCCCAGCAACTCCCACTTTTGTCTAAATTAGTGAGTTCCAAACCCAATGCAAAACTAGATATAATAAAAAAGATATCAAATGTAAAAATTAGAATTAAAACCAGCATAAACAACATCAAGCAAGAAACATATCCTAATGTTTCAATAGCTATGCTATCCTATGGAGTCTAAGTCTTGTATTAGAAACGGTTTGGCTAAGTCATGAGAGGAAAGTAATTATGACTATCTAGTCTTCAACCCCATCAAAGACCTGAGAAGGAAAATAATATTACTTGGGTAAACAGGAAGTACAAACAAGCAACTCCCCAAATGTTCAATAAATGACAGAGAAAACTGCTACTTGGCCAATCACACAAAGTCTCATTTGATACATGGGGAAGCAAACTTTGGCTAAGGCCTAGAATAACTGACAGACAATTTTCATAGGCAGGAAAACTTTCTTTTTTTTTTTTCTTTTTGGTTTTTCGAGACAGGGTTTCTCTGTGGCTTTGGAGCCTGTCCTGGAACTAGCTCTGTAGACCAGGCTGGTCTCGAACTCACAGAGATCCGCCTGCCTCTGCCTCCCGAGTGCTGGGATTAAAGGCGTGCGCCACCACCGCTCGGCAGGAAAACTTTCAAAACCCTCTTACCCTGTCTTAGTAAGTTTTAGTAATGTTTGGCAGTATTTTCTTCCTTGCATCCCACTTGTCCAGTCCAGATATACATTTTGGCAGTGGTTACTGCATGGGCAGTTCTTTTCCTAAAGGTTAGTTTTGCCAAGAAGTAAACAAGCTCTAAGTGGAGTGTGTTTGCTGCCCAACATTCTCTCGGGAATTGATTGATGCTCCCAGGAGCAATCGTATCTCACATCAACAGAACCATAAGTTATTTAAATGCCATATTCTACAGTTCTTTGAAGTGTTTGAAGATTACATATCTATGCAGAATACAATCTCTATGTATCTAAAGAATCAGATTAGTCTAACTATAAGTATGACAAACATGGATGACTATTGACCTATAATTCTTAATAATTATATAGCTTATAGAGGAAAGCTTCATATTAGAATACTAAACACTCTCTAAACAGCTGTCAGCAAAAGAGGATAATGACCTCAAAATAAAAACAATGTATAATATCTTGTTCAGAGGTAGAAATGTATAATGCAATGATCCTAAATTGTATCAATATACAAAATGTCTTAAACAGAGGTAGAAACATGCATAAAATATGACAAAAATAACTTTACATAGGTGTACAAATATTATAAACAGAATTGGGAGCATATTCAATATAACAAACATAATTTGAATTTGTATCAATATACACTAATCTATACCAAGTAAACTGTCTGTAAATAATAGCTCACAAGTATTCACTCTATTATTCACTATTATTATTAGTATAAGCTCACACACATCTACCTATTATCCCATCCAGTTTCCTTTTTCTGGAGTATGATATAGGGTTCTTTATTAAGGAATAGACTCACAGATCAGTAGTCCTCTGCACGAGTGAGGAATGGCGACCAAATACAGCAGCCAAGAGAGATACACATGTTTGTACATTTGTTTTATAGTACACAGGGCCATGCTCAAAGTGGTCTAGCATCTCAAAGGCCATTGACTGAAGGCATTCCCCCAGCAGTCTTTTTGTCAAGTTCTTCAGGGTAGTGAAGAGCATTAACAATAACCTGTAGTGTTTAGAGAGTTCTATAGCAACTCTTTGGCCAACAACTCAAAAAAGTAACTCATTTTCGACAGTAGAGATTTTATTTGATATGATGAATATGATGTGGAGTTGGGTCATTATATGGTAACTGCACTTAAATCTCTCTCTCATTCTCTCATTCACACACATATGAACCACCTACTGTAGTAGTTTTTCTAAAAGAATTTCAAAAGACCTTCATATAGATATCTCAATAAATATTATACTTTAACTTATCTTCCCGTTCCTTTTCTCATTTAATCTTCTTATGCTAATTTTATTCTTTACCACTTATAAACATTGGAAGATACCCAACTATATCCAGATCCCTTAGTAGATAATATATATCATATATGCAATATTACATATTGTTTTTGTAGCACTATACAATATTATATATAAGCATATGTGTAGGTTATATATAACAATAATGATTAAGATGAGGTCACAAATTTGTAAAGCAGACCATCCATGTGAGCACTGGATAGAAAGAGGGAGGAGTCACAATGTAGTAAGACAGTACTTATGTATGGTATCTCCAAAAACTTAGAGTAAACAAGGAATCTACACATACACACACACACACACACACACACACACACCCTTCTGTCTAGAACAACACTCTCTTGAATACAACACAGCTTACCAAAATGACCACAAAAAGATAGTTAAATGTTTTATTGAGAATCCACTCAGCTAGCCACTATTTGCTACATAGTTTCTTGTTAAAATTTGTGTGGGGGCTACTTCCTGATTAGACACTGAACCAACTAAATGCAGAGATAAGAACAACTCAATAAAAGGTGTGTGTGTGTGTGTGTGTGTGTGTGTGTGTGTTAGACATATACAGGACATATGCTTAGTGGTAGAAGGCATAAACCTGTATATGGATGACAAAATTGATGAAATCTTTGTATTAAAGAAATTAGACAGTCCAGTGGGAAAAGACAAAAAAAATTAAAATTCAAATAAAATGGCAAGAATGATATATTTGTCTTTTAGTAAATTTACTTGTGATTGCACTGCAATACAAAAATAAGTAGAATGTGAGTTTATCAAATAGATTCCCTAACTGAACTGCACTGCTATGCACTAGCAAAGGCTCCTTAAGATATTTCATAAAATACTGGATGTTTTCTCAATATCTGCAAAAATTTGAAGGGATCCAGGAAAAGCATCAAGCATCATATGTTGAGAAAATTAATTAATTAATTGAATTATATTGATGAGCACAAAAGTAAAACAAAAATATGTTTATAAATATACATTTCTTCTGTAGACAGTGTTCATTTTTGAAGTTAGAATACTCATTCCAAATAAATTCTAATAAGTCATAATATATTTCATGGTTATACTTAAAAGTACTGGATATATTTGAATAATTAAACACATAGTCTAGTTAGGAGATTTTTTTTTTAATATTGTAGTCTGAAAGGCTGGTAAAAAAGGAAATAATTTAAGTCTTTATAAGTTCTCCAAGGTTGTTGTAGAAAGTTTAACAGAATTAATTTGTATCCTAAAGTTGCTTCGATTTTTTTCAAAAACCAAGTCAAATGTGTGGATGCTTTTCTGGTGTCTATAGTATGTGTCTATTTTTTCATATTTTAGTGTTAATATAGTTTATTATGTATTTAAAAAATAAGGCCCTCTCTCCAAAAAGTTTAGCTTGCAAGGACAAATGACAGGTATACAGTGAAAAATAATTGTCTCTAAATATTTTTGCTTCCAAATGTTCAGGTATAATAATAAAAAAAACTGTCTTTATTTTAAAGAATAATTTCCTAAAAATTGCACCTTATGATCTTCAATCAAATTAAAGTTGGATTATATCAAGTGGCTATGCTAGGTCTATTAAGTTTCTTTTTGAAAATATCATGAGCCAGTCACCTGGAAATATTCAGAGCTTCATAGTTTTATCTCTTATGGCATTATATATGTCCTAGGTCATGGGTACTTATGCTTTTGCTGTGTCATTCATGAAATACAAAGCATCTTTGATGACTGTGGGATTAAAGCTCTCTTCCATCAGGGTCACTTTGCGGTGTTTAAAAGTCCCAGTGATCTCAATGGTATCCTGTATTCTCAGGAACCGAGGCCTTGTGTAGCTTAGCAGGTACTCTGAGATGTGCTAAAAGAGTTTTTTTTTTAGTTTTTTTTTGCATTGTGCTCATAGTTTTCTATCATCTTTATCGAGCCATCCCAATTCGAGCCTCATTGCTTGGCATAGGTACTCCATAAATGTTCACTTCCTCAACAAAGTCAACCAGTCCTACTATGTCAGCAACTTCGGTGGTAGCTACTTTCTCTCCTTTCCACCAGAATGAAAATAGATGAAATTTTCACAATCAATCACTAGGAGGTCCCAGTGTTGAAATAGAGGTCTCCTTTCTAAAAGACTTCCCTGAGTTTTTTCTTCTCTGTCAGATACTTTCCTCCTCCATTAAATGGCATAAGTTGTGTGATTTTGCAAATCAAGAGTCTGACATCATATTAAATCAGCTCATATGTTACAACTTTTCTTTGTATGTGTCTGTTTTTATGACTTGTGAACAATAAAAATAAATAAACTACCCTGTGCGAGGGTAGTTTTCAGGAGTTAATTGTATAAATGATAAACTTTTCAGGAGTTTTTCAGAAAATAAAATGAAACAAACAGAAAAACACACAACAAAAAATAAACAAGCAATCAAACAATAAAAAGAGAAGGGTTTGAAAGGAAAATTTTGCAGACAGGTTACTTCAAACTAAATTTTGCCAGAAATATTGAACCAAAGTAGAAAGTTGTAACATGCTGCATAAATTAAGTTTTAAACTTTACTAGTTGAAGTGTGAAAGCCTGAAAAACTTCAGTTATGCAAATACTGAGCCAAGCAAAATTCACAACAAGGAAAAGCATATATGTGTATTTTCATACTGCCAAATCATTTGAACTTACCTTCTAACTCCTGCAAGAAAAGATTGTTGTTTAGTCAAGAACATGAAATGGATTAGTGAATTTATTTTGTGTACTTTGGGAATCATAGTGTTTTATAGAAAACCTTCCACTACCCCCAATCTTTAGCATACTATGTAGTTTAACATGTGACATTTTTCACAGAACTTAAAAAAGGCCTTCCAGAATCCATAGGTACATAAGTATTGAGGAAAGAACATTAACAAATAATGGCTCTTTTGAATATATTTTGTTGTTTATTCTCTCCCTCTCTTAAGTTTGCTACTAAATAACATGACCACCCAAGGAATGGAACAATTCATTTTTGGAAACATTTGTTAAGATCATTATATAATATATTATAGTGGCATACAGTGAATACATTAAAATCTAAATGGCTAGACAACAAAAATAATTGTATGTCTCTGCTCATTTTAATTGTGAACATAATAGCCAGGTGATAGAATAGACGTATATGTCTGACAACAGATAAAAAGATAATGAATATATATGTATATATGTATGTCTAACTATTTGTCTGTCTGTCTATCTACCTATCTATCCATCTATAGATAGATATATTAATTTTAAGCAGAAATAGAAAGGTACAAATATATGTCACTTGCAAGAAAGTGGATTCCAATGAAGATTAGATGTTAAGTGAAATAGTCAGACTTAAATACAAATATCTTAGTGTTCAACTCATATGGGTCCTATATTTTAAAGATGCAGTACTAATATATGCATGTTTTATCTGTATAATTTATAGTAAAAATCCAAGCCTATAATAGTTATATATTTATAATCTCTATCTGTCTCTCTCTGTCTGTCTGTCTGTCTCTCTCTCTCTCTCTCTCTCGCTCTCTCTCTCTCTCTCTCACACACACACACACAGTAGTAGAAGAGATTTGCTGGAGAACAGTAAAGGTGGTGACAAAATATAGAACTGAGAATGTATATGTTAAACTATATGATATAGTTGTATAAAATGTCTTTATAAAACCTATCACTGTACAGAGAGAATAAATGTCATAAACACACTTTATTCTTCTCTAGAGTTGCTGCATAATGAATACCTATTATGAATAAGTGATTTGCATCTGGAAACATATCCCACTTTTCTTATTGAAAATAGGTTCTCCTTCCATACAATGCATCCCAACTGAAATATATCTTTTACCTTCTATCTTCCTTGCTTCCCCTTGATGATGGAAATCACAAAGTAGTCCCACATCAGTTCAGAATTACAAATAATAAAAGAAAACTTACAGATCACTGTCTTAGATAACTGCCCTCTACGTGAACAGGAACAGAGTCTAGCAGCCAAAAGTGGGAACTGGAAGCAAGAGAGTGGACAGATGCTATATAATTGCTTTTAGAGTATCAGAGATCACACCCAAGTGGGCTGGTATCTTAAAGGCTTTTGGCTAAAGAAGTGGAATGTGCTCCCACAGCATCTCCTACCCCATTCTTTACCCCATATCCATTCTCCTTCCATTTCTGCTTCACAAAATAGCAGGTCTCCAAGAGATGTCTGCCAAACAAGATAAGATAAGATACAATAAGAAAATATGAAAACCTCATATCAAGGCTGGATAAGGTACCTCAATAAGAGAAAAAGGGTCTCAAATGCAGGAAAGACTCAGAGATGCACCAGCTCCTTCTGTAGGTAGTCTCACAAAAACACCAAGCTAATGGCCATATAACATACTCAGTAGGCCTGTTGCAGATGCACACAAGCCTCATGCTTGCCATTTCAATCTCTGTGAGCCCATGTGAGCCCTGCTTAGTTTATTTGATGGGTCATGTTCTCTTAGTGTCCTACATTTCTGACTCCCACAGTCACCTTGCCCTACACCTCTTCTGTAGTGTTCCTAGATCTCCTAAACAATTGACCGGATGGGGACCTCCAGGTCTCTTTCTAGAATAACCCTCTTAGATTCCATAAAGTTTCTGCTGAACTTGGTTTCCATACCACTTCCAAGTGTCCTCCAATCCATCCATCCTCAAACACTATCCATCCATGCCTTCCCCCTCTCTGCCCTGATTCCTCCAGCTCCTGATCCAACCTACCTCCAGTCTACATGCAGAATCTTTTGTAATTCCACATCCCAGGGAATCTCATGCTTCCATCATAGCCCTCCTATTTACCTGACCTTTCTGAGTCTGTGGATTATAATTTGGTTATTACTTAACAGCTAATATCCACTTACAAGTGAGTACATAACATAATTGTCTTTCTGGGTCTGTGTTACCTCACTCAGGATGATTTTCTATTCTAGTTGCATTCATTTGCCTGAAAAATTTCATAATGTCTTTTTAAAGAAAACAGCTGAGTTTTCTTTA
>NW_004949144.1:396833-406433 GCF_000317375.1 Microtus ochrogaster
TGAGACAGAAACTCTGAGATATCTCTTATCAACAGGCTTGAAATTGAAAAGGGACTGAGCCATAGTCCAACTCCAAAACCAGCTCTAGATACTTATAAAGAAGTGTTCATTAAAACATATAGATATACATATAAAAAAATCAATAATTACTGATCCTCAGTGGGTTGTAATATGTATGATTGTGATTATTGAATGGGAAGGCAGAATACTTTGATAAATTATTACATGAGCTTTGTGTGCTAATCTCAGCCGCTTGTTTTTGTAATTAGAAGATTGTGCCAGGTGGTGGTGTTTGCCTTTAATCCCAGCAACTTGGGAGGTAGAGGTGCTGCAGCCAGCGCAGCCTGGATAGCCAAGACTGGCAGGGGTGCCTGGATTGAGACACAGAGGCTTCTTTTCAGATGGAAGAACAGCAACCTTTATTTTGCCCAGCAACCTTTTATACCTCTATTCCTTCTGTGGAGACCCACAGGCCAGAAAAAAATACAAACATCCTTGTCAATTACAGACCACAGGAAAGTTCCGGCTATCAGTCAGGGGGAGTGAGGGCAGCTGGATCATAACACAGAGGCAGGTGTATCTTGGTGAGTTGGATCGAGGCCAGTCTGGTCTACAGAGTAAGTTCCAGAACAGCCAAGCTTGTTATACACAGAAACCCTGACTGAAACATATGATCTACATATAATGATTTGTTGATCTACTTATGATTTTAGAGTTTTGTTTTTGTTGGCTTTTTAATGAAACATCTGTAACCTTTCAAATGTTCTATGGTTGTGCTAATAACTGTTCCCTTCGTAAATTGAATGTTTTTTTTTTTTTAGTTTTTTCAGCAGCAGTTAAAAATAATATTTTTAGCTTTCAGATAAAAGGATTGAATTTTTCTTTTCTTTTCTTTCTTTTTTTTTTTGTTTTGGTTTTTCGAGACAGGGTTTCTCTGTAGCTTTGGTGCCTGTCCTGGAACTAGCTCTTGAAGACCAGGCTGGCCTCGAACTCCCAGAGATCCGCCTTCCTCTGCCTCCCCAGTGCTGGGATTAAAGGCATGTGCCACCAACGCCCGGCTGAATTTTTCATCACACTGAATTATTTGCTCCTGAACTGATAAAATTCATTATAAGTATCAAAATGTATTATTTCATAAAATGTTATCATATTTCTTTTTAAAAATACTTTTAATTGAAAGAATTACATCACTTTACTCCCTCATTTTCCTTCATCCAGTCCCTCCTAGCTGTCTTCTCTTGAGTTCATCCCTTCTACCTCTTGTCTTTGACTTTATTTGATGAGTGAGTGTGTATGTGTATACAAATATATAGAAATACAACCTACTGAATCCACTTTGTTTTTTGTGTGTCTTAAGGCTGATCACCCTGCACTGAACAACTAGTAATGGACTCATCCTAGTGAAGGGTAATTGACTTTCTCCCTGTATACATCATTCATTTCTAATAAAAACAATGACACATGTCAATTACATATAAACTGCAATATACTTATTAATACACATATGTTACATTATAACCTTCTATGTGTAGAATTTATTTAAAAAATCAAAGTAAAAATAAGAAAAAACTTAGAAATAGTAAATAATTCCAAAAGAAAAAAATATAATATTCAAGCACAGGAAAGATTTTCTAAAAATCACTTGCTAGAAAATAATTTTATTTTACTATTAAGTGTTCACCATGGAGTTGGTTTGGTGGGGCGGGGAGGGGGAAGAATCTGGGAGGAGTTGTGGGAGGGGGACCATGATCAGAATATTTTATGTGGAAAATTTATTTTCATTTAGTAAAAAGAAATGCTCAAAAATTATACTGCCATGACTTCATACTCTTAACTCAAAACCTGTCCTTATTTATTCCATTAATTACTACTACTATTGAATGGCTCAGCTACTTGTGAATACAGGGAGGTAGCTTTCTTTAAGTTGTGTTGCCTGGTGGACTCAATGTGCTTCAGTGATGGCCATATCCATAGGAGTATACAAGCAACACTAATGATACTAGATAGGTTCTGTTGAGGGGCCCCTGGCAATGGGACCAGGATCTATTCGTATTTCATGAGCTGGATTTTTGGAGCCTATTCCCTATGGTGGAATGCCTTGCTCAACCTTGATTCATGGAGGTATAATAGGAGCTTGGTCCTGCCTTAAGTTAATGTGCCAGGCTTTGTTGAATTCCATGAGAGGCCTTACCCTTTTAGAGGTAGTAGATGGACAATGGGTTGGAAGAAAGGGAAGGGGAGCACAAGGTAGGGAGGGCAAGGAGACTGTGGTTAATATGTAAAATACATAAAATTTTAAAATAGAAAGTGGATACAGCTTAAGGACAAGGGAGAGGGGGTGAATATGATTGAATATGTATGAAATTCTCTAAGAATTTATTGAAATATGTTTTTAAAGTGATTTGTACAAGTTCCTACACATGCATTCTCACTACAATATTTAATAATAGGCCTGGTTTATAAAGACAGTCACAGACTGATTTGTTTCCAAATGCTGAACTCTTAACTCTTAATGTGGTTGTACTTGATGGTAACCATTTAAAGGATATCAGTAACATTAAATAAAGTTATAAAGCAAGACTCTATGAGGAAGAGAGCAGTCCTCCCGAGAAGAGGAAAAGATTCAGGAGTCTGTGTAAATAGCATAAAGCTCCATGGATGTGTGTCCTACCAGTTACTAAAAGAAGCCTCACCAGGATCCAAATCTGCCGGCCTCTTGATTTTCACATATATCCTCTTGAACAATGAGGAAGCAAATCTTGATTTTCAAGCTACTATGAATGGAATCATGCCACAGACACTTAGATAAGCTAACGCAGAGAGAAAAATTTAGGATAAGGGGTTATGCTAAAGAAATAAAAGAATAAACAAAAAAAATGTACAAATCTTAGTCACCAAAAATGTGATCTTATTACCTGAATTTGATTGTATTTATAATTCTAAATAAAATTAACTATACTATTTAATATATGAAATTTTAATTGATTATAATATTTTTAATAATATTTATTTATAAAATAAAATATCTTCATAATACCCAATGGAAAGTTCATTCCTTCAAGAGGATGATAAAATTGATAGAGACATCGTCCAATGTGAAAAGAAAACCTGACATGATCCAAAAATGATTTAGAAGAAAATGTCAGAGATGAGAACAAGAATTTGTTACAATTAATAGCCAAGGCTTGAAGAATGATGAGGCGTAATAACCAGGCTAGCATAATATGAAATGGTAAACTTTAATGAAGAAATAGCTTACAACACCAGGGATCCAGCAATGAAACCAGAAATACAAAAGGGACCAGCGGGGCTCATGCCTGCCAGATTTACATGTAAACATCCCCCCCCCCAGGCGAACACGCCCCCTTGGGCTGGGCTTCCCCTACAGAAGAGATGGATTAGTAGTTAACACTGCTACTGCTCATGCAGAGGAGTCAAATTTTATTTTCAGTACTCACATTAGACAGCTCACAATTGCCTATAATTCCAGCTGCAATGGACCGGCTGTCTCTGACTTCTTTGTGTACCTGCACACTGTATACATGAAGACACTTTCAGAGTAAAAGACTGATTCTTCAATTTTAGTGAAAGTATTACTGGAGTAGCCTCTGAAGCAGCTACTTGAAAAGTGTGAAGAGAACTTAAATATCAAAGAAAAATATAAATAATGATAAAATTATATTAGCAGCAAATAAGAAGATATTGCTCATGTTGAATATCGGTGGCACACACCTTTAATCCCAACACCCAGGAGGCAAAGACAAGCGGATCTTTCTGAGTTTGAGGCCAGCCTGGTCTATAATAAAAGCTAGTTCCAAGAAAGGCTCCAAAGCCACAGAGAAAACCTGTCTCAAACCCTTCCCAAAAAGAAGATGTAGTTCAATGTATAAATATATATAAAATTTTGGATGACATATTTTTTTCTATTTTTAGTTTTCATTTCTTATTAATTGTTTTGAATTTCAAACAAGATATTCTATTCATATTCATACTCCATAATCTAATTCTTCCCAGACTCAACCCCTGTTCCTACCCACCTACCTTTGTGTTCTTTATTCTCTCCTAAACAAAGAATAATTTTGCTGCCCAAACATTCTTCTATGTGTGGTCTTCCATTGGAGCATAAACAAGTTATCAGGAGCTGTACTCCTAGAGAAAACCATTTCTCTCTCCTTTAGAAATTAACATTTTCCATTACTCCATAGATAGGAGTAAGATTGTATTCCTAACTGGACTCTCTCTGATGAGATTTGGTCTGATGTGAACTCACAAAGGTTTTGAATGTGCTGTGAGTTCATATGAGTAGTTACCCTGCTGGATCTAGATATATCCTTTAGTTGCCCAGTGCCTCTTGTATTTATCCTTTTTCTACTCCCTCTTCTTCAATGATAGCCACTGAGACATAGACAACTTAAAGAGAGATTTCCTTTGGCTCATGGATTCAGAGGGTTGTCTAGCTCTATATGGTTGCTTTGGTCTCAAGATAGGGCTATTGGGTTATTAAGAATGCATGACAGGAGAGACTTTTTTAGAAATCAAGAAAAAGAAAGAGACAGAGGGACTGGAGACAAGATATATGCATGTATGCTCACATCATCACACTTCTAATCAATCAGGACCCACTTACATAGTGTTTCCCACTTTTTAATTATATATTGAATTATGAATTTATAAGAAGATTGAAGCATTAATTAGGTTAAAGCCTTCCTGAAAGAATCACTACCCATAAGCCTAAAAGCTTGAATTCAAATCTTTCATACAGAAGGGCTTTGAACATCATTTAGAAAAGTAAATTGTGATGCTTATAACAATATTTCCAGTCTAGTTCATCAGTGGGATAACCTAGATTGCACAAGATATTGACTAAAGAAACTGAGGCTGTTGGTGGAATAAGAGGACTTGCACATGCTATTGCCAATTTGTGTATTCCTTGTGTGACTCACTTGTACCCATGGTCTGTAATAGCAGCTGGGTTCATAAGGATAAAACTGTCACAAGTTCTCTAACTCTTGTAATTAGAAGAAACCTTCACCTAATTTAATTCTCAGACAGAGTACTTTTCTGTTGAAGAGGAACTGAGGCCTGAGTTAACCCAGCAGGCGGTGGTCATCTCTTCTCCATGAGCCAAGTCAGAGCATGCGCAGTGTCCCTGTTCCTGAATTCAGTTCAGTACTACAACCCTCAGGTCTTCTCTATTGCCTTGATGCTAAGAAATGACCAAGAGTTTTGTTCTTTCTTCTTTAATTTACTGAGGTTACGTTAGTCCTTAATCAACTGTGTTTGATAAGTTCACAGGCTCATTTTCTCTGAGATTATTTTGACATATCCATCCATCCATCCACATCTTTCTGATTTCTTTTGATAAGTTCAAAATTGTAACTTTTTATCAATGCATTTAGTTTTCATTTAAGAATACACTGCTGAAAAGAAGAGTGGTTGCTGACTTACACAACAGTTTCAGTCATCCTGCTTCAGTATTACCAGAAATAGAGTAAACTGATACATTGTATAGTCAAGTAAATTAGGATAAGGCACACCCCAAAATTCTGTTCAATTGTAAGAAATGCAGAGCAGGTCACAGCCCATTCTCATGACCAAAGAAAAAATAATTAAAATTTTTAGGAAATAGGGTTCTTTTCATACCCCCATTAAATTAGGTTGTATGGGTTCCTATAGAATGAAAGATGATAACTGTGTATTTATATTGCCATATCCAGGTACTGAAAATGTGTGTTTGAGATTATGATTGTAGCTGTAATGCTCTAAGAAGAGAGATATCTAAAAGCTTTTAATTGTGTGAACTCAATATTGTCAGCATATGAATTGTGAATGGCAGCATTAAGATGAAATATGGTACTTTCTAAATATGTGTAAATTAGAACTTACAAGGAAAGGATTAAAGACCCAGTAATCTCTGAAGAATGAATTTGCTGCTTTGCTTTTAATGAAAGCATTAAAAGTATTAATGAAGTATTAATGTCATTCTCACCTTGTCTCAAAGATCACCTTTCCCAAGGGGCTGTTCAGGTAGAACATAGGATGTGTTCAACCTAGTGTAAAGAACAGGAATGAGCACAGCAATACTACTCACAGCTCCTCCCTCTCCCAGAACTCACAGGCTTTAGGGGACATTTCAGTCTCTAAGATGATACCACAATATGCTTCTGAAATTTCTAAAATATATTTCATACTGGCCTACCTTACTTTCCAAACAGTTCAAGCTCATTTTCTTTGTTCATCATTCCTCCAGAGACCACAAAGTGTGTGAACTTTACACACAGCAATACCCTAGATCCTTTCTGACATCACATGAAGTTGATAATGCATCCATTCTGTTTTGATTGGTTCTTAAATTGTTTCATTTCCTTGTGTTGTCTTCAGCTTGGAGAGAACAGTGACATTATGCTATTTATTTTCTATCTAAGGCAGCGAGTGTGGCATCTGTTGTTAGTTGATTATAGAGCCTATAATGGGGGGGGAGTAAAGAAAGACAAAAATCTCAAAGTCATTGATGCTCACAAAAAATTGCCCTATGGTGTGAAGAACAGGCAGAAGGTGAGGAGCATGTTTACTGTGAGCTTGAGCCCCCTCACCCTAGTGACTGCTTCAGAGGTGCAGAGATTTGTACTAGTTTTCATATGCAAAGGAAAAATTTTCCTAAGTTTATTGAATCACTATATTTAGTATCCAATTAGAACCATTTTTTAAACATCATGGCTATCTTGATATGAAAAATTAGTTACAAGAATAAGCAATGTTAAGTGCAAAGTCTGTATTTCCATATTAAAGTGGAAATAATTTAGATAGAAAAATGTAAGATATGTGTGCATTTGTGTGTGCACATGTGCATTCTTGCCAGAATAATTGATGAAGTAGTTATTCTCATTTTAAATATTTGAGGACTACTGATCTACATCAAGTTATTAGACAACTTATAGTTAGGCCAATATGAGCATATGTCTCTCTGTAGTCCTAATTTGAAATGTTGAAATATCATTGTTACTTAAGAAAGCTCTTATGCTTGTTTCGATTAGTTTCCTCCTTCATGATATAGAGTTTTGAATGGTCCTTTTTCAGACCACAAGTTGTCAGATAAAATGAAATGTAAATACATTTAGATAATTCAAATAGATTTGTATGAATTTGCATGTTAGCATATAAAATTTCAGCATGTCCTTTATTGTCAGGAAAAAAAGACTTTGGTCTGCTATGGAACAAACATCTGGATGGAGCTCAACCTGACTTAGAAAATTCAGTACTTTCAAGAAGCCTACTAAACCTGTTGGTTTCTTTGCTTATTATTACATATGAAGCCTGAAGTGAGTGTATATGCTGTATATTTTTAAAAATTCCTGAGACATGGCACATTCAAAATGACTGCATTAACATCATTTTTTTCAGGGAATTTAAGAAACAAAACATTCTCTTCAGACAATGAGTGCTGCTGTACAAGTGATATTTGCAACAATGTTCAATGTGGAGTTCATAACTGGGAATTTGGGGAATGGATTCATAGCACTGGTGAACATCATGGACTGGGTCAAGAGAAGAAAGATCTCTTCAGTGGATCAGATCCTCACTGCTCTGGCCATCTCCAGGATCACTGTGTTGTGGTCAATGTACCTAATGATGACAATATTATCAATGTATCCAGATGTAGAAGTGCTTATGAAAACAATAATACTGACTAATCTTATCTGGGTAATTTCTAACCATTGTAGCATCTGGCTAGCAACCATTCTCAGCATTCTTTATTTTCTCAAAGTAGCCAATTTTTCTTACTCTATTTTCCTCTACCTAAGGTGGAGACTTACAAAGGTGATTACAGTAGCATTGCTGGTTTCTCTGTTCCTCTTGTTTGTAAATATTTTAGTAACAAACATACTAATAGATACATGGATGAATCAGTTCAATACAAATGTATCTTACAGTGACAAACTAAAAAATTTTACAGGCATTCCCAGACTTCTTGTATTAACAAATACTATGTTCACAGTAATACCTTTCACTGTGTCCATGACGACATTTTTTCTGCTCATCTTCTCCCTGTGGAAACATCTGAAGAAGATAAAGCACATTGTTAAAAGTGCCAGAGATGCTAACACCACAGCTCACATCAAAGCCTTGAAAACTGTGGTTGCCTTTCTCCTGCTGTATGTAATTTTTACATTCTCTCTTTTTGTACAACTTTGGAGCTATGACTTTAAAGGAAAAAATTTTTTAACATATTTTTACCCTGTTGGTATAATTGCTTTTCCATCATTCCATTCATGTGTCCTGATTATGGGAAACAGTAAGCTGAGACAGACCTCTCTTCTCGTACTGTCAGTGTTAAGGTGTAAGATCCAAGAATTTGGACCATTGTGTCTCTAACATACTAGGGGGATAATCTTGCATATTTTCGATGAGAATTTCTTCATAAGAAAGTACTCTTCATTTTCAATGTATGTGTTGTAAATATACTTACATTCTGTAAGAAGTTCTATAGAAACAGTAAACAATTTTGAGAAGAATGAGAATATAAAACATCTACATGTAAGAATATTTTACTAATAAAACTTCAATGGCTGTAAATTATTCAAGATTTTAAAATGATTAATTAATAATATAGAAATACAGTTATTGTCTATAGAAATATTTCATTATATAATGCTATTTATTTTAACTCTTTAAACATGAAGACCTGAGGTTAGCTCCCTAGCACACAACTAAAAGTCAGGCACAGCCCAGCACTTAGAAATCAAATACAGACAGATGCTAAGGATATCTGATTGATTAGTCAAGATGAAACAAAAAACTATGGTTTATAGAGACCCTGTATCAAGAATATAAAGTTTAATTCATAGAAATAGACATTCAATGTACGGCTCTAAACACACAGACATGTGCAGACAAGCACACCCCACATATGCATGACACACATACATATAAATAATGTTATAATAATAATAAAATTACAAGTAAATGTGCACACCTATAAACAGTAAGAATAACATTAATGGATTTTATAGAAATAAAATAATTTCTTATCGAGAAAAATTGCTTAATTTCTCATAAAATTTTCTGTGTAGTCTTACACTTCAAATGATTTTTAGATATTCTTAGAATCATGGTGACATTTTACTCAATTTTTCTATGGGTGTTAGTTTCACAGTGAAAACAGTGGATCATGTATAACATTATTGGGAATATATATTTATAATTCAAAGTAAGTCACTATTTTAATGAAAATTAGACATTATAAAATTAAAAATTGACGTGTTATATAGGCACTTATAGACATATGGTATCATATATGTGGCTGCAACCTAAGGATTTATACATACTTCAGAGTTCACCAGTGCAATGTCAGTTTTCATATGGAGCAATTGAGATCTTATAATGTAGCAAAAGTTTAGACTAGTAATTCATATATAAAGATATGGGGATTACATTTGTTTTCTGTAGGCGTAAGTCACAAACAATGCCACAGCAGTTTGGAATTATGATTAATAGGGTATTATTTATTTAAAGGGGAAAAAAACTTACAGATCACCGTCAGCCCTCTGTACAACCAGGAAGGGAGTCTAGTCGCCAGCCGAGCAGGAAGTGAAGAGAGCG
>NW_004949144.1:406533-407135 GCF_000317375.1 Microtus ochrogaster
TGATTTTCTATTCTAGTTGCATTCATTTGCCTGAAAAATTTCATAATGTCTTTTTAAAGAAAACAGCTGAGTTTTCTTTACATCATTGTGTAAATCTACCATATTTTCTTTATCCATTCATCAGTTGAAGGACATTTGGATTGTTTCCAGTTTCTTCCTCTATTGAATAAGGCCACAATGAGCATAGTTGAGCAAGTGTCCTTGTGAAAGGACGTAGCATCCTTTGGGTATATCCCAAAAGTTGTATCGTTGAGTCTCTAGGCAGATTGAGTCCCAATTTTGAAGGTGGATCGGATTAATACAGACAAATTGGTATAAGTTTATACAACTTTAATGTAAATAGCACACTCACGCAACTGGGGTTCCCGCGATGCACAGAAACAGGAAACAGGAAACGGGCCGCAGTGTCTGCGCGCCCCAATTTATCAGTAAACATTTGCCTGAGGCCGTCCCGCCCCCAAAAAGCAGGCTCTCTCTACATCTCCCCCTTTTGTCTAAATAAGACAGAACTAAACTAACTACAACTATAAACAATAATAACAAATAATAAATATAACAAATAATATGGAGAACAAAAGTTTTACCAGACACTCTATCTCAAG
>NW_004949144.1:431264-476320 GCF_000317375.1 Microtus ochrogaster
GACCCAGGATGGACATAGGCTAGAATCTTCCCGGTAAGCGCACCTTGGGGTGCAACACAGATCATTAGAAATGGGCTAAATTAATATGTGAGAATTAGCCTAGAAGAGGCTAGATAGATGGGCCAAGCAGTGATTAAATGAATACAGTGTCCGTGTAATTATTTCCGGTAAAGCTAGCCTTACGGGCAGCGGGGTGCTGGGGACGCAGCCCACTGCTCCTATTACTACAGTTTTCTGAACTTCCATCCAGATGCTTTATAGAAGTGTCACTTGAATTTTCTATGTGAATCTCACTGTTTCTTGTTCATATAATCTGCATGTAATTATAATCATTATATTTTTTCTTTCTTTTAATTATGACAATTTTCATCTTTTGTTGTTGATCTCATATTAAAATGTAATGAAAATGTTTTAATAATTTGGTAATGCAGAAGTAGGAAAAATTTCAGAGTCCAGAGTGCTAACTGTTAGATCATAGAACCAGACAGAATACTTCTTAATGCTTCCCTTGCAGGTGAATACTAGCTTCACCTATGACAAATTCTTTAAAATTATTTTCACAGGGAATTAATTTCTATTTTTTCTCATAAAATTTGTTACAGTTCTCTTATGGGTATTATTGTTTATTATTTATTTATTTATATTTATTTAGTTGCATTAGTTTTCTGCCTGCATTTATGTCTGTGTGAGGGTATCAGATCCTCTAGAACTGTAGTCACAGACAGCTGTGAGCTGCCTTGTAAGTCCTGGGAATTGAAACCAAGTCCTATAAAAGGGCAGACAGGGCCCCAACCATTGAGCTCCTCTCTTTTCTTTTTTTCTCTTTTGCTTGTTTGTTTGAAGCAGAATTTCATTGTGTAGCCCCAGTTCTCCTGGAACTTACTCTGCAGACCAGACTAGCCTCAAACTCAGAGATCAGCCTGCCTCTGCCTCCTGATTACTGAGCTGAAAGGCATTGTAATTTATAAGAGGATTTCCTATTTCTTGTTTATTGAATTAAAGTACTGACATATGTTAATAGTATCACATGAACAATGGCATTAATCTAGTCCATCCATAATACTGTATTAAATAAGGTATCTTGTTTGCCTGTTGTAGGTTTAGTACTTGAAACTATCAGACACAAAATAAATCTAGAAAGTGTCTAAAAAGAGTAAGTTACAACCAAAGAAAAAATGTCAAGTTAACTAACATAAGAAATCTTGTAAAAATGTTTAAAGGTAATATATTTATATATTATACATAAATGTATACATTTTCATATTTCTTCCTTCTCCAAACTTCTCCCAGATCTCCCTGCATCATCCAGCCAACTAAATATTCTTTTTGCCTTTATAACAAATAAAAACAAAAACCACTAAATCTTCAAACAAAACCAACTAATTAATCAAAGAAGCAAAGAAATTATGGAATCCACATATGTGTTGGCCAAATATTTCTGAGTGTGTGCCTACCTAGGATGTGGCTGATATATTTGGCATCACTCCATTATAGAAAACTGATTTCCCTCTCCCAAAAGTTATAAGTTGTAGATAGCCTCTTTGTTAGGTATGAACTTTAAGTCCATTTACCCTTCTCCATACTGACATGTTTGTTCTAGTTTGTACTGGTATTGGTCTTGTTCATGCTATCATAGTCTCTGTGAATTTGTTTGTGCACAGGTCCTTTTGTGTCTGGAAAATACTGTCCCCATAGAATCATTCACCATCTTTGGCTCTTACAATCTGTTCACCTCCTCTACTACATAGATTCCTGAATCTTGCAGAGAGGGATGTGTTACAGGTATTCCAATAAGGATAAAAACCCCAAAGTCTTTCACTCTCTTCTTATTTGGTTGTGGGTTTCTGTGTTAATTGCTATCAACTGCAAGGACTTCTCTGATGATGGCTTATTGATACACTGATCTATAGGTAAAGCAATATGTTATTAGTCATCATTTTATTGTTATGCTCATTTATCAGAAAAAAAATAGTTTTTCCTTGTGCTTATGACTTTTCTGCTCCCAGGTTTTTGGTCTCATTTACAATATTAAGCATGAGATCCATGTCATAAATTTTGCCTTAAATTTAATAAAATAGTGGTTGGTTACTCTATGACTTAATCCATGTCACTATTACACAAGTGGGCATATCGTGCAGTAAGGATGTCATTACTTCTCACAGAGTTCAGATTAGGGTAAAATTGATGATTACTTAACTTCTATAGATGATCACTAGCCTAAAGACTAAATAGCAGTTAGATCTCTCCATGCTATAAGTGGTTGATGCCATCTGTTATATGGTCTTTTTGTCAAGTCTGCAGTAGAGTCAGTAGCATTAGCAATAGCCTGTAGCATTCAGTGGGTTCTATAGTAACTCTTTGGCCAACAACTCAAAAAAGATGCAGCTGATTTCTGGCACTAGGGATTTTATTTGGAATAATACATATGAGGTTTAGTTGGGCCATGATATGGTAATTCCATTTAAGTTTCACACACACACATAAACCATCTATACTCAAAAGTTTTGTAAAGGCATTTCAAAATATAGATACCCAAATCAATAATCATACTTCAACTTGTCTTCTTCCCATTTAATCTTCCCATTCTAAATTCCCTCTTTACCACCTTATAACATTGGAAAATACCCTACTACATCTAGTTATTTTACTAGATAATATATATCATATACACTAATATAATATTACATATTATAACACTGTACAATATTACATATTATATGTAATATATACATATATGTGTGTGCATATATGTAACAATAATGATTAGGATGAGATCAGGAATTTGAAAGGCAGCGCTTCCATGGGAGAACTTTGTGGGAAGAGGGAGAAGTTTCAATGTTTCAAATACAGTATTCATGTATGATAGCCTCTAAAACTTAGAGTAAATAAGGAACCTACACACAAATACACACACACTCTCTCATACACACACATGTACACACACACATGTGTGTAAAAGCATTTCTGACTTAGAACAATACTCTTTTGAATACAATACAACTTACCAAAATAAGCCATAAAAAAAGATAGCTACATGTTTGTTGAAAATCCACTCTGAGTGCCATTAATTTGCTACATTGTTTCCTGTTGAAATTTGTGTAGGGACTACTTCCTGATTAGACACTGAAGCAACTAAATTCAGGGAGAAGATTAATTCAATAAAAGGTTTGTTAGATTTGTCCATAACGGGACATTATGCTTAGTGGTAGAAGGCATAAACCTGTATAGGGATGACAAAATTGATGAATTTGACAGTCCAATGGACAAGGATAAATATTAAAATTTTAATAAAATGACCAATTTGTCTTGTAGTAAATTTGCTCGTGATTTCACATTGCAATACAAAAATAAGTAGTGTATAATTTTATCAAATTAAATCCTTAACTGCATTGCTATGCACTAGCAAAGGTTATTTAGGACATTTCATATAAAATTGGAAGTTTTCACAATACCTACAGAATTGAAGGGACCTAATTAAGCATCATACATCATATGTTATTGAGAAAGTTATTAAATTATATTGATGAACACAAAAGTAAAACAGAAATCTGTTGATACATTATTCTTTTCTTCTGTAGACAATTTTATTTCTGAAGGTAGAATCCTCATTCCTAATAAATTCCAATAAATCATAAAAGATTTCATGGTTATACTTAAAATTCCTGGATATATTTGGTAAATTATAAATAATTAAACATATATTCAAATCAGGAGATATTTTTTCAATATAATAGTCTGAAAGGCTGCTGCCAATAAAGGAAAGAATTTAATTCTTAGTAAGTTCTCCATGGTTGTTGTCCAAAGTTTCACAGAATTAATTTGTGTCTCATAGTTGCTTAGAATTTTTTTTCATAAACTAAGTGAAACGTGGATTGTAGTGGCATTTCAATTTTATTTTAATATATAAAGCTTGTCTGATGATCTGAGACTAAACTATCCCACTGATTAGCCTTACAGACCAGATAATGGTAACACAAACCTTTAATCCCAGTAGCCACAGGTACTGTCACCTTTAATCCCAGTAGCCACACTAGTTGCCATAGAATCTTGGCAGTGCCTGTGTTTAATCACAGTGATGTACACCTTTATTTCAAACCCTAAAGAGAATTACCAAATGGAGGGAAACAGCTCTCAACACACAGTGCCATTCTGAGATTACTGGAAGCTAGATCTCCATTTCAGAGTGAGGTTGAGGTAAGAACTGGTGACTGGCTGTTTTGCTTTATGTATCCTTAGGTTAAACCCAAATTTCTCTTTCTGAGTTTTTTATCCATCGTGCTGCCTTTGGTGCCCAACTTTTTGTGGCAAGAATTTATGAAAAAGCCCTTTGCCTGAGGCTTTTGAGCTACCAGCCCAGGCTAGGGCTGGGATTGGAATTTCAGCTCTAGGAACTGAAACCCAAACCTAGATACCTGGGTTCAGGAGAAAAACTAATGCTCCAAGCTCTCGCCTGCCAAAGTTGAGCTTCCAAATAAAGATGGAAAATACACAGAAAATCTGGATACTGTATGCTATTGTGTTGTCTTTGAATTGTTTGACCACCAAGGAAGGCGCAACAATTGCTAAAAGACATTTGATTATAAATGTTACTGAGTTAATTTAACATATATATTTTGAAAATGCTTTGACTTCACAATTTAAGTCAAAGTGTATGTTTCTTTGGAGAAGAGGTTTTGCTTTTGTTTCCACAGGAATTGAGAGGTTCTAGATTCATTCTGGGTTAAGAAAAATAAAGTTTGTTCAAAATGCTTTGACTTCAAAATTTAAGGTAAAGATATGTTTGTTACTTTGGAAAATAGGTTTTTTTCCCCACAGGAAGTGAGAGGCTGTAGATGCATTCTGGGTTAAGAAAAACAATGCTTGATCAAGGAGAACCCCCTGAAAAAAATCTCCAGTGAGAACAGATGATCCAACATTTCAGAGTACATTTGTTACAATTTCCACTGAGTTCAGCCAGAAAAGCTTCAAGACTGATGGCTGAAATGATCCAGTCTCACAGACTTGGCCATAATCCTAAATTTTCTTTGGGTCCCCATAAGATTATCAGTGTTCCCAATCAGCAGGAAGTAGCCTAGAAAACTGTGCCCACATTCCCCAAAAAATGACTTATGGATGTTGTTTAATGTGTTAGTTACAAGTTCTTCTGAATAATGGTCAGGAAAAAGCTAAAAAAAAGGAAATTAAATTGAAAGTTCTTGTGTTTTCTTTTTTTTTTTTTTTTCCTTTGGCCAGGTAATGATGGCACATGCCTTCAATCCCAGCATTTAGGAGGCAGAAGCAGATGAAACTTGGTGAGTCCATGGTCAGTCTGGTCTACAGAGCAAATTCCAGGACTGGCTCCATAGCTATTTTTAAACCCTGTTTTGAAAAACCAAAAACATAAATAAAGAAAGGAAAGAAGGAAGGAAGGAAGGAAGGAAGGAAGGAAGGAAGGAAGAAAGGAAGGAAAGGAGAAAGAAATAAAGAATGATTGAATGAAAGAAAGAAAGAAAGAAAGGGGAAAAAGAAAGAAAAAGAAAAAGGAGATATTGATGTGATAAGATAAAAAGATTATCAGATCTACTTTTTAAAAGCAGCTATTTTAAATGTTTTTACATTGGTTTTACTTTTATATATTATATACAAATTTTCCATATTGATACAAAGTTGAGACTAATTTTCTTAACAAATATTGTACATACTTTTCTAATCTTATTCAAGGTATTATACCTATACAGCTCATTTAACAATGTAATGCAATTTTCTAGTCCTTGAAAATTATTATTATCAACTGTTTATGATAATAAAGAAATATGGGTTAGTAGTTAATCACCTAATATAATTGAACTTGTAGTCACATTAGGTATGTTTTCAAGGTCCAACAAAGATATAATTTAGATAGATAAGTTATCTTCAAACACTTCAGAGATCTACAGAATATGTCATTTAAGATGTTTTAATAACCTCGGTTCTTCTCTTTTATGACAATGGTATATGTCTACTCTATATGGAGTTTACTTTCTTTGTGGCAAAAGTAAACCACTGGGCAAGAAAATGTCCCTGTGTCTACTGCTGACACTATGCTGTTTTAATTAGACAAATAGGACACAAAATATCCTGCTTCACAGAAAAGTCTGTTGAGTACGCTAGGCCTATAGTCCAAATATGAATGCGTCCATCATCAGAGGAACCTTGGGTGACTGTCCAGCAGCCAGCTGTTTCGTCATCACTCACATGTTTGGAAGTTGCTTGTTTGCACTTCCTCCCTACTCAGTTAATATTATTTTCTTTTTGGGTCTCTGAGGGAGTTGAAGATTAAATAGCTATAGTTAAAACTTATTAGACATAGAAAGCATTTATGATAGAAAGTAAATTAGGTACAAAACTTTGGACTCACTAATATAGGATAGATATGAAATATTTTCTCTGAATTTGTCAAATGTAAATGAACTAGACATTGTTGATGTATTTATTGCCTGTATATATTGTATATAGTCATTGTACTTACTGTATATAGTTTTCTTATATTAGTTATAGCCTTTTTAAATTTCAGACAAAAAGGGCAAATATAGTGGCATTTCAATTTTATTTTAATAAATAAAGCTTACCTGAATATCTGAGACTAAAATAGTCCCACTAGTCAACCTTAAAAACAAGGTAATGGTAACACACACCTTTAATCCCAGTAGCCACACTAGTCGCCAAAGAAAATGGGAGGTGTATGTCTTTAATCACAGTGGTGCACACCTTTAATCTCAGCTCTAGAAAGGATTATAAAACTGGAGGAAACAGCTCTCAACACGCAGTCTCATTCTGAGATTCCTAGAGGGAGGATCCTCCGATTGAAGTTGAGGTAAGAGCCAATGGCTGGCTGTTTTGTTTTCGGGATATTCTGGCTGAACCCCAATTTCTGACCCTGAGATGTTGTTAGAGGCTGCTTGTTCTTTGCCATTTGCCCAAACATAAAATAACCACTCAGGAACTATATTAATCACAACACTGCTTGGCCTATTAGCTATACTTTAATGGTTAGCTCTTAAATCTTTAATTAACCCATTTCCCTTATTTTATATTTTACTATGAGGCTCGTGGCAAGGTTTCTGCTTGCAGTTTGTGTTTTTCTTCATCTAGTGGCTACTTGACATCTCACTGACTCCACCTACTTTCTCCCAGCATTCAGTTTAGCTTTCTTGCCTAGTGCTATTCTGTCTTATCATAGGCTAAAACAACTTCTTTATTCATTAACCAATAAAAGCAACACATAGATAGAAGTACTTCCCACACCACTGAGCTTTTATTAATTGTGTTTCAGTGGATGGTTTTATTTGTGTCATTCGTCTTAATCTATGACTTGTGAACAAGAAAATACTAAAAGGCTGGCTTTCAACAGCTGATTGAATAAATTATTAGTTTACTAAGAGAGAGAGAGAGAGAGAGAGAGAGAGAGAGAGAGAGAGAGAGAGAGAGATGGTTTTGAGTGTAAAACTTTCCAGAGAATTTCTTCCAACCTTTTCTACTTGGATCCAATATTTTTTTTTTTGTGGATTGCATTTTTTTTATTAAAAATTTCTGCCTCCTCCCCGCCTCCCTTTTCCCTCTCCCTCCCCACACTCCCCATCCCCCACTCCCCTCCACCCTCAGCGGTAAAAAAAATGACATTTTGAATTTTGCATGCAAATGGATGGAAATAAAAAACACTATCCTGAGTGAGGTAACCCAGACCCCAAAAGATGAACATGGGATGTACTCACTCATAATTGGTTTCTAGCCATAAATAAAGGACATTGATCCTAGAGAAGCTAAATAAGAAGGTGAACCCAAAGAAAAACATGTAGTTATCCTCCTGGATATTGGTAGTAGACAAGATTGCTGGGAAAAAATTGGGAATTGGATCCAATATTTCTGGCAAGATTAATTCTTGGTGACACTGAACCATTCAACTCTTTCACAGTGGTATCAAGTTAATTTATGGCTGCAGACATTTTTACATGTTCCATAAATTGAGTTAAATTATACTAGCCTGAGAAACTTGAGTTATGCAAACACTAAGTCAAGCAAAATTCACAACAATTATATATATATATATATATTCGTTTGCCTACTGCCAAATTAATTCCAAGACATATAAGAAAAGACTGTTGTTTAGTCAAGGACATGAAATGGATTCATAGATTTATTTTGTTTACTTTGGGAATCAGTGTTTTACAGAAAATCTTTCACTGACTCCAATCTTCAGCATGCTGTGGTAGTTTTCCAATTGAAAGTTTTCACAGAATTTAAAAGATAAGGACTTTCAAAATCCATGGGTACATAAGCATTGAGGTAAGAACATGGACAAATAATGACTTTGGTGACTATGCTTTACTGTCTATTTCTTTCTAGCCTTAAGATTGTAATTAAAATTACATGACCACTCAAGTAATGAAAGAATTTGTTTTTGGAAATCTTTGTCAAGATCATTATATAATATATTACAGTGAACTGTAGTGATTGCATTAAAATCTAAATGGCTGTACAACAAAAATGATCATATGTCTATGCTTATTTCAATGGTGAATTAGTAGCCAGGTGATATAATAAACACAGGTGTCTATCAACATTTAAAAGAATAATGAACATATAGGTATGTGCATATAGATATAGTTATATGAATTTTAAGCAGAAATATAAAGTTATAAAAATATATCACTTGCAGGAAAGTGGATTCCAATAATGATTTTATGTCAAGTGAAATGAAAGACTGAAATACAAATGCCTTATTTTTCATTTCATATGGGCCCTGTATTTATAGATTTATAGATACAATATTACCCATGCATATTTTATCATTATAATTGTATAGTCAGACTTCCCACCTATAATATTTAAAATATCACACACACACACACACACACACACACACACACACACACACACACACACAGTAATAGTGAGATTCCCTAGAGAACAACAAATGAGAAGTGAGAACATTTATGTGAAACCATATGATATAGCTGTATAAAATACGTTTATAAAAACCTAACACCATATTGAAAAAGTAAATGTCATAAACACACTTTTAACTTTATTCTTCTCTAGAGTTGTTTCATAATGAAGAACTACTATGAATAAGTGATTTGCATCTGAAGACATATCCCATTTCTCCCATGCATCAGGGTTTGTCTTTTTCTTAATGAAAATAGGTGCTCCTCGCAAAACAGAAGGTGAAAATGTTTGTAGGTAACCACACAACATAGCTTGCCATTATTATGTCAGGTAATTGATATTTTGTATATATTTGCCATTCACATAATAATTTTCATGTAAAGAAGCTGGGCTCCTCAGATGCACAGTTTTGGCACTTGGATAAGGTATGAAATAATATACAGTGATTGTGGTTACTGAATGGGAAGTCAGAATGCTTTGATAAAATGTTACATGAAGTTTACATGTTAATCACAGTCACTTGTTTTTTGTAATTAGAAAATCATGCCAGGTGGTGGTGGTGCACACCTTTAATCCCAGCACTCAGGAGTCAGAGGCAGGTGTATCTCAGTGAGTTTGAAGCCAGCCTGGTGTACAGAGTGAGTTCCAGGACAGCCAAGGCTGTGATACAGAGGAACCCTGACTTGAAAAACCAATAAAACTCATGATCTACATATGATGTTTGTTTGTCTATTTATGATTTTAGATGTTTTGTTTTTGTTGACTATTTGATAAAGTGGCAGAGAACTTTCTAATGTTCTATGACTGTGCTAATAACTGGCACCTCAGTATATGGAATATTTATTAGTTTTGTCACTAGCAGGCATAACGACATTTTTAACATTTAAATAAAATAGTTGAAATTTTCTTCACACTGAATTATTTACTCCTGATTTGATAAAATCCATTATAAGTATCAATATATCTTATTTCATAAAATGCTATCATATTTTTAAAATACTTCTAATTGAAAAAAATTGCATTAGTTTATCTATCCTTTACCTTCATCCAGTCCCTCACTCCTGACTTTTCTTGAGCTCATCCATCTTGCTTCATCTCGATAGTCTCTTTGTCTTTGATTCTACTTGTGTGTATGTGTGTACAAGTATATAGAAATACAACCTACTGAGAACACTTTGGTTTTTGTGAGTCTTAGGGCTGACCACCCTGTACTGAACAGGTAAGGGACTCATACTAAGCAAAGGTAATTCTCTTTCTCCCACCATGCTTCTCTTATTCCTAGTGAAAACAATGATACATGTCAGTCATCCATAAACAGTGATATACTTATTAATATGCATATGGCGTATTATACCTTTGAATGCGTGAAACCTGCAAATTAAAGAAGCAAAGTAAAAATATGAACGTACTAAGAAATTATAAATAATTCCAAAAGGAAAATTTAAAAATTCAAACACAGGAAAGTTTTCTCAAAATCGTCTCCTAGAAAAAAATTGTATTTTATTATTAAATGTTCAGCATGGAGTTGTGTTTATGGGGAGGCAGTGGGAAGAATCTGGGAGGGGTTGGGTCAGGCT
Source organism: Microtus ochrogaster (assembly GCF_000317375.1). NCBI lineage: Eukaryota > Metazoa > Chordata > Mammalia > Rodentia > Cricetidae > Microtus > Microtus ochrogaster. The sequence continues at coordinate 441,746 of NW_004949144.1, forward strand.
AACATTGATCAGAATATATTATGTGGAAAAATATTTTTTCAATTGAAAAAAATAAATGCTCAAAAATTATGCCACCATATCCTTAAACTCTTAACCCAAAACCTGTCCTTAGCTATTCCATTAATTACTATGACTTTTTAATTACTGGTTAAGCTTTGGGTGATTGATCTCATTGGAATACATGGATGTAGCTTTCATTAAGCTGCGTTCCCTGGTCAATTGAATGTGCTTCATTGATGGCCATACATTTATGAGTATATAAGCATAACTAATGAGACTATATTGGTTCTTACTGAGGGGCCTCTAAAAGGTAAAAGGATCTATTCCTGATGTTTGAGCTGGTATTCTGTAGTCCATTCCCTATGGAGGGATGCCTTGCTCAAACTTGATGCAAGGGGCATGGTAGGAGCATCAACTTAAGCTGCCAGACATTGTTGACTCCCGTGGAAAGCCTTACCCATTAGGAGAAGTGAATGGGGGAAAGTTGGGAGTGAGGGAGGGACAATGGTTGGGAAGAGGAAGAGGGAACTGTGGTATATAAAACGCAGACAAATTTTAAAATAAAAAACTATGAAGTAGACAAAGGGATATGAAATAGAGAGTGGGTCTTGGAGGACATAGGAGACCAGGTGAATGTGACTGAAATGCAGTGTATGAAATTCTCTAAGAATTCATTAAAATACGTGTCTTAAGTGATTTGCACAATTTCCTACACATACATTATCACTTCAATAGCTAGTAATGGGCTGCTTTATAAAGACTGTCATGGACTGATTTGTTTCCAAATGCTGAACTCTTAACCCTCAGTGTGGCTGTATTTGAAGTTAACCATTTAAAGGATATCAGTAAATCTAAATGAAGTTATAAATCAAGAGTCTAATCAGTAAAGATATGTTCTCTTGAGAAGAGGAGAGGCTTCAAGAGTCTGTGTACATAGCATAAAGCTAATGGAAACAGGTCCTTCTAAGAGACCTGCTAAGAGAAGGCTTACCAGCATTCAAATCTACTGGCCCCTTGATTTTCATGTATATCCTCTTGAACTATGAGGAAACAAAGCTTGATTTTCAAACTACCATGAATAGAACCATGCTACAGAAACTTAGACAAACAAAGAGAGAGAGAAAAATTTAGGATAAGGTTCAATGTTAAAGAAATGAAATAATAAATTAAGAAAAGATTTACAAACCTTAGTCATCGAAAATGTGACCTTATTGCCTAAATTTGATTGCATTTAAGATTTGAAATAAAATTAAATATTTTATAAAATACATATGAAATTTTAATTGGTTATAATATTCTTTAGTAATATTTATTAATAAAGCAAAATTTCTGCATAATGCCCAATGGAAAAGTTGATTTCTTCAAGAATATGATGAAATTGACAGAAACTTTGTCTAATTTAAAAAGAAAACCTGACATAATCCAAACCTTATTCGGAAGAAAATGTCAGACATGTGAACAATTATTTGTTACAATTAATAGTCAAGGGTTGGAGAGATGGCTCAGTAGTTAACACCAGGTACTGTTTATGCAAAGGAGTCAAATTTTATTTTCAGCACTCATATCAGGCAGTTCACAATTGTCTATAATTCCAGCTGCAGTGGACCTGAAGGCTTCTTTGTGTACCTGCACACTGTATACATGTTGACATTGTCAGAATAAAAGATTAGTTCTTCAATTCTAGGAAAAGTAATACTAGAAGTGAGCTCTGAAACATATACATGAAAAGTGTGAAGAGAATTTAAATATCAAAGGGAATTGTAAATAAAACTATAAAATTATTTTAGCAACAGGCAAGAAGATATTGCTCAATGTATATATATATATAATTTTAGATTACATATTTTCATCTATTTTTAGTTTTCATTTATTATTAATTCCTTGAGAGTTTTAAATTTCATACAAGGTGTTCTGATAAATTCATATCACATAATATAATTTTTTCCACACTAAACCCTGTTACCTACCCACCCTCCTTTGTGTCCTATTTTCTCTTCTAAACCAATAAAGAAACATTTGTGCTGCCCAAACATTCTTGATCATGTTATCAGGGATTATGCTCCTAGAGAAAACAATTTCTCTCTCCCTTAGAAGCTCACAATTTCCATGACTGTATGGCTAGGAGTAGGGTTGTGTGCCTCACTGGCCTCTCGGTGATGTGATGGGATTTGGTCTGGCTTAAGTTTACACAGGTTTTGAATGTGCTGTGAGTTTATATGAGTAGTGCCCTGTTGGATCAAAACATTTACTTGTAGTTGTCCACTGCCTCTTGCACTTATGGTTTTTCTACTCTGTCTTTCACAATGATGGCCTGTTAACAGAGACAACTCATTTGTTTCCAGGCTGCAGAGACCAAGTAATGACACAGAAACTATGCTAAGTAAAACACTGCTTTGTCTGTCAGCTTAGTCTTCTTACTAACTAACTCTTACTTCTTAAATGAATCCACTTCTATTATTCAGTGTATCGACACAAGGCTGTGGCTGACTGGGTAAAGTTCCAGCCTCTGTCTTCTTAGGCAGCTACATGGCGGCTTTCTGACTCTGTTTTCCCTCTTCCTCTATTTCTAATTAGAGTGAATTCCTATCTCACTCTATTTTGACCTGCCATAAGCCAAAGCAGCTTTATTCAAGCAACACATATACAGAAGGACTTCCCACACCAATGGCCTCTGAGACACAGATAACGTAAAGATTTTTTTGGGCTCACAGATTCAGAGGCTTGTCAATAGTTATCTGGCTCTATATGGTTGCTTCAGTCCCAAGTTAAGGTGGACTATCAGGGTATCAAAAATGTATGACTGGAGGGGCTCCTTTCTTCTTAACAATCAAGAAGTAGAAAGAGGCAGAAAGGGACTGGGTGCAAGATATATGCATGCACGCTCTCATCATCACACTTCTTCCAATCAAGCAGGGCCTACTTCCATAGTGTCTCCCACTTTTTAATTATATATTCAATTATGATTATATCAGAGGACTGATAGGTTAGGGCCTTCCCAAAACAATCACTACCCATAAGCATATAAACTTGAATCCAAGTCTTTCATACACAATGGTTTGGAACATCATTTTACAAAGTAAATTCTGATTCTTGTAAAAAATATTTTCAGGCTAGTCCAATCAGAGAGATAATCTAGATCTCACATGGTATTGACTGAAGAAATAGAACCTGTTTGTGGGATAAGAGGATCTGCATTGGCTAGTGTCAATTTGTCTACTTCCCATGTGACCCAATCATATCCATGATCTCTAGTAGTAGCTAGGATTATGAGAATATAACTGTTACAAGTTTTCTTGCTCTTGTAATTAGAAGAAGCCCTAATCTAATTAATTCTCAGACAGAGTACTTTTCTGCTGAAGAGGAAGTATGCCTGCACTAACCTGTTGAAATAAGAGCAGCAGAGCTGCATCTTCTGCACCCGGCCGCCCACATGGCTAGCTTAGCTTATGCCCCGAAATAATTACATGGAAACTGTATTCTTTTAATCACTGCCTGACCCATTAGTTCCAGCCCCTTATCGGCTAGCTCCTACATATTGATCTAACCCATTTCTATTATTCTATGTAGTCCACAAGCTGGCTTACCAGGAATGATCTTAACCTGCGTCTGTCTGGCATGGGAGAACCATGGCGACTCACTGACTCAGCTTCTTTCTCCCAGCATCCTGTTCTGTTTTCTCCGCCTACCTAAGGGTTGGCCTATGAAATGGGCCTAGGCAGTTTCTTTATTAATAAGAAATCATTCCCACATCACTAACCCAGCAGGGAGTTGTCATCTCTTCTCCATGAGCCATATCAGAGTATGCACAGTGTCCCTGTTCCTGAATTCAGTTCATTATTTCCACCTTCTGGTTCTCTGCATTGCCTTGATGCCAAGAATTGACTGAGGGATTTGATGTTTAATTTATTGAAGTCACATCTGTCCTTGAGCAAATCTGTTTGATAAGTTTACAGGCTCACTTTCCCTGAGTTAATTTTGACATATCCATCTATCCATAGCTTACTGATTCCGTCTGAAAAGTTCAAAAGTGGTAACTTTTTATTAATGCAATTGGTCTTCATTTTATGATACGTTGCTGAATAAAAGTGGTTGCTTGCTAACACAAAAGTTTCAGTCATCCTTCTTCAATATTATCGGAAATAGAGTAAACCAATATATCACACAGTCAAGTAAATTAGGGTAAGGTACACTCCAACTTCTGTTCTATCAGGAGTAACGCAGAGCAGGTCACAGCTCATTCTCAACTACTCTCATCAAATAAAAATAATTGATAATTTTTAGGAAGTGGTTTCCTTTTCATACACCAATTAAGTTAGGTCATATAGTATATATTGAATGAATGTTGATAACTGTGTATTTATTTTGCCACACTTAGGTACTAAAAATATGTATTTGAGATTATAATTACAGCTATAATGCTTTAAGTAGAACAAGATCTAAAAGCTTTCAATTATGTAAACTCAGTATTGTTAACATATGAAATGTAAATGACAACATTAAGATGAAATGCAGTACTTTCTAAATATGTGTAAATTAGAAATTACAAGGAAATGAGGAAATAACCAATAATCTCTGAAGAACAAAATTTTAGCTCTGAGTTTGGGATGAAGTGTTGACATCAGTCTCACCTCATCTCGAAGATCACCTTTCTCAAGGAGCTGTTGTTCAGGAAGAACATAACATGTGTTTAAACAATATAAGGTACAGGAACAGGTGAAACAATACTACTCACAGCCCATGGATTCATGATTTTGTCACTTTGCTAAGACTGTACAATCACACATCTATAGTTACTTATATTTTTGTCTATTTTGCCTTCCCTCTTTCTTACATGGAAAAAGCCAAGCCAGGGGACTTATTAGTCTCTAAGATGATACTATAATTATGCATCTGAAATTTCAAAACTATGTCTCATACTGTTCTACTTTACTTTCCAGACAGTTCATGTTAATTTTTTTTGTTCATTGTTCCTTCAAAGATCACAACAGCAATACCCTAGATTATTTCATTTCTTTGTATTCTCTTCAGCTACTACAAAGCAGGGGCATTATGCTGTTTATGTTTTTATCTCAATTAGAGAGTTTGGAATCAGTTGTTAGTTTATTATAAAGCCAATAATGGTGGTATATAAAGAAAGCCAAAAATCTCAAAGTCAATAACACAGGAATTAGCCCTATAGAGTAAAGAACCGGTAGAGGGTGAGGAGCACTCTTACTGTGTGCCTGAGCCACCTCACCCTAGTGACTAATTCAGTATTTCAGGTAGATTTATACAAATTTTCATATGCCAAAGAAAAACTTAACCTAACTAAGTTCATTGAATCACTATATTTAGTACCATTTTTTCACTTGGGACTATATTAAAACATTCTAACTATCTTGATACAAACAATGGGCTACAAAGATAAGAAATGTTGACTAAGTGTAAAGTCTTTCATATTGAAGGGGAAAATTATTTACATAGAAATAAATATGAGACGTGTGTGTGTATGTGTTTGCCAGAATAATAGATGAAGTAGTTATACACATTACTAATTATTCAAGGACTAATGATCTATATCAAGTTATTAGATAACTTTAGACACTATGCAAATATGTCTCTGGAATCCAAATTTGAAGCGTTGATACTTCTTTATGTATGTCTTTACTTAAGAAATAACTTGTGTTGGTTTAGATTCCATTTTCCTCTCCTGCATGAGTTAGAGTTTTTGCATGGTACTTTTTCATACCTCAAGTTATCAGATTAAAACATGAAAGGTAAACCCATGTAATAATGCAAATAAGTATACATGAATTTGAATGCTAGCATATGAAACTACAGCATGTCATTTATCATCAGTTAAAAGACTCTAGTCTGCTATTGAACAAAACACCTGGATGGGGCTCAAACCTAATTTAGAAAATACATTGGTTTTATGAAGCCAACTGATTCTGTTTGTTTGTTCTTTTATTATTGCATCTGATTACTAAAATGAGTGTATATATAGTATATTTGAAAAATTGTAGATACATAACATTTAAAAAGATTGCATTAATACCAGTTCTTCAGTGACTTTATGACACAGAACATAAGGACAATGAGAGATGCTGCACAAGTGAAATCTGCAACTATACTCAATGAGGAGTTCATAACTGGGAATTTTGGAATGGATTCATAACAGTGGTGAACATCATGGACTGGGGCAAAAGAAGAAAGATCTCTTCAGTGGATCAGATCCTGACTGCTCTAGCCATCTCCAGAATCAGTGTGCTGTGGTCACTGTACATAATGAAATCAATATTTTCAATTTGCTCACCCTTAAAAGTGACTATGAAAACAGTAAGACTTACAAATATTATCTGGATAATTTCAAACCATTTTAGCATCTGGATGGCCACCATTCTCAGCATCCTTTATTTTTTCAAGGTAGCCAATTTTTCTAATTCTATTTTCCTCTACCTAAGGTGGAGACTTACAAAGGTGGTTCCAGTGGCATTGCTGGTTTCTCTATACCTCTTGTTTCTAATTTTTTAGTTTCAAACATACTAATAGATACATGGATGGATAAGTTCAATACAAATGTATCTTACAGCTACAAATTTAAAAAAATGCACACATTACAAGGCATCTTGTATTAACAAATACTGTGTTCCCATTAAAATCTTTCACTGTGTCCACGACAATGTTTTCTCTGCTCATCTTCTCTCTGTGGAAACATTTGAAGAAGATAAAGCACATTGCCAAAAGCTCCTGAGACACCAGCACCACAGCTCACATCAAAGCCTTGAAGATTGTGGTTGCCTTCTTCCTGCTATATGTAATTTTTATGTTCTCTTTTTCTGTACACCTTCAGAGTCATGGGTTTGAAGAAAACATTTCTTTCAAATATTTCTACCCTGTTGGTATAATTGCTTTTCCATAACTCCATTTGTGTGTTGTGATTATGGGAAACAGTAAACTGAGGCAAACCTTTCTTCTTGCATTGTCAGTGTTGAGGTGCAAGATCCCAGGAGGTGTACCTGTGAGTATCTGACACAGTAGGTGGGGGACAATTTTGCATAATTTCAATGAGGATTACTTCATAAGAAATTATTCTTCAATTTAATGTACATATTGTAAATATACTTGAATCATGTAAGAAGTAAGTGCTATACAAACTGAAAACTGCTTTGAGAAGAATGAGAATATGAAACTTCTACATGTTAGAATGTTTTAAATAATAGAATTTCAATAGCTTATTCAATACATTATTTTATACTTTAAAATGATTAATTTATAATACAGAAATATAACTCCTGTCTAGAGAATTAGTTCATTATGAAACTTTTTTATTTACTTTTACTGTTTAAGAATGAAGACTTGAGGTCAGTTCCCTAGCACCCAACTAAAGGCTAGACATAGCCCAGCATTTAGGGATCAAACACAGGCAGATCCTGAGGATCTCTGGATCATCAGTCTAGCCGAAACAACAAACTTCAGTTTTAAATAATAGACCCTATATCAAAAAATAAGGTTTAATTCATAGAAGCAGATATCTAGTTTACACCTCTAAACACACATATATACATCTGCATGACACTCATACATATAAATAATTATATAATAATATAATAGCAAGTAAAAATACATGCCTGTGAAAGTATAAAAGTAAAATTGATAAATATTTATGCCTCAAATTATTTCAAAATTAGAAAAATTGCTCTTTTCTCATAGACTTTTCTATGTAGACTTACAAATCATAGTTTTTATATCTTCTCAGAATCATGGTGGCATTTTGTTCAAATAATTCTCTGGGTGTTACTTTCACAATGAAAATCAATGGGTCATGTATAACATTATTGGGAATATATATTTACATTTGGAAGTCACCATTCTAATGAAAACTAGACATTATAAAATAGAAAATTGATGTGTATTATAGGCACTTACTAGAGAGATGGTGTGGCTGCAACTTAAATATTTGTGCATACTAGGGAGTTCACCAGTGCAATGTCAGTTTTCACATGGAAAAATTGAGATGTAATGTGGCAAAAGTTTAGGACCTAGTAATACATATATAAAGGTGTGGGGATTGCATGTGTTTTCTGAACTGGCAGCCAGAAGCTTTATGGAAGTTTCTCATGAATTTTCCTTGTTCATATAATCTGCATGTAATTTTAACCATTATGTTTCTTTTTCCTTTTAGTTATGGCAATTTTCTTCTTTTGGTGTTGGCCTCATAATAAAATGTAATGAAATTGTTTTAATGTCTTGGTATTGAAGAAGTGGGAGTAATTTCAGAGTCCAGAGTGCTGTTAGATCGTGGAACCGGGCAAAATATTTCTTAGTGCTTCACTGGGAGGTGAAATACTAACTTCACCTATCATATAAATATTTTTAAATCATCTTCACAGCAAATCATTTTCCCTTTTGTTCTCATAAAATATACTACAGTTATGAAATGTGTATTGTGTTTATTTTATTTATTTTTTTATTTCAAATGCATTAGTGCTTTGTCTGTATTTATGTCTGTGTAAGTTATCAGACCCTGGAACTGTAGTCACAGACTGTTGTGAGCTGCCATGTGGGTGCTGGGAATAGAACCCAGTCCTCTGGAAGGGCAGACAGTGTTCCCAACCATGAGCTTCATTTTTCTTTTGTCATTTTTGTTTGTTTGTTTAAGGCAGGGTTTCTGTGTGTAGCCCTAGTTTTTCTTGAACTCACTCTGTAGACAAGTCTAACCTCAAACTCGAGGGATCAACCTGTTTCTGCCTCCTGATTACTGAGATTAAAAACATTGTTATTTATAAGAGGATTTCATATTTTTTGCCTATTGAATTAAAGTACTCAAATATGTTAATAGTGGCACATAAACAATGATATGTTAATCTAATCAATAATACCATATTGAATAAAGTATATTGTTTGACCTTTGAATATGTGAGAATTGAAACAATCAGATGCAAAGTAAAACTAGAAGTCCATAAAAAGATTAAGTTGTAGCCAAAAAGAAAAATGTCAAGTTAACTGACCTGAGAAATCTTTTAAAGATGTCTAAATATTCTGGTTAAATGTATATACATATAAATCATATATAACATATATATATACATTCTTGTACATGTAATTTTGTCATATTCCTTCCTTTTTCCAAACTTCTGCCATATCTTCTTTTACAATTCATGCAAATGAATATTCTTTCTCTCTCTTTATAAAAAATGAAAGCAAAAACCACAAAGTCCCCAAACAAAATCAAGCAATTAATCAATCAAACAAACAAATTATAGAATTCACATATGTATTGGCCAGCTATTCCTGTGTGTGTGGCCTTCCCTAGGATGTGGTTGATATATGCAGCATCACTCCATTAAAGAAAATTGATTTTCCACCGCCAAAAGTCATCAATTGTAGATAGTCTCTTGGTTAGGTGTGGAACTTTAAGTCCATTTTCCCTTCTCCATACTGTCGTATTTTTTTCTGGTTTGAACTGGTATTGGTCTTGAAATCTGTCATGGTCTCTGTGAATTTGTATGTACACTGGCCCTTTTGGGTCTGGAAAATGCTGTTTCCTTAGAGTCTTTCACCCCCTTTGGTTCTTACAATCTGTCCACCTTCTCTTCTACATGTATACCTGAATCTTGAAGAGAAGGATGTGTTACAGGTATCCCAATAAGAATACAAACCACAAAGACTTTCACTCTCTACATTTGTTTGGTTGTGGGTTTCTGTGTTAATTGCCATCAACTGCAAGAACTTCTCTAATGAATGTTTAGTGATGCATCGATCTATGGATAAAACAAAATTCTATTAATAGTCATTTTATTATTATGCTCATTTATTAGAAAAAAGAGTTCTTCTTGTGCTTATGACATATCTTGTTCCAGTCTTATTTTAGAAATGGCTTGGTTTAGTCATGATAGGAGAGTAACTATGACTATCTAGTCTTCAACCCCATCAAAAACCTGAGAAGAAAAATAATATTACTTGAGTAAACAGGAAGTGCAAGCAAGCAACTCCCAAAATGTTCAAAAAATGACAGAGACAACTGGCTTCCTGGCCAATTACCCAAAGTTTCATTTGCAATGTTGGGGCAACAAATTTTGACTAAGGCCTAGAATAACTGACAGACCATTTTCAGAGGCAAGAAAAATTTCAAAACTCTTTTACCCTTTTTTTTGATAATATTTGACTGTCTTTCTTTCTTGTTATCTTGCTTGTCCAGTACAGACACAATGCATTTTGTCAGTGGTTGATGCACAGGCAGTTCTTTTCCCAAAGGCTAGTTTTGCCAGGAAGAAAACAAGCTCCAAGTGCAGTGTCTTTGGTGCCCAATATTCTTTTGGGAATAGATCGGTGCTCCCAGGAGCAGTTATGTCTCACATCAACAGAACCCTATGTAATTTAAATGACATATTTTACGTTTCTTTGAAGTGGTTGAAAATTACTTATCTATGTAGAATACAGTTTCTATGTATCTAAAGAATCTGATTAGTTCAGGCACCCTCTCCTCAGCTACCCAAGGAACAAGCTGGGGACTTCTCCTTGGATACCTGGGAACCCCTCTAGAGTCAAGCCTCTTGCCAACCCTAAAATGGCTCCCTTAATTAATATATATACTTCCCTGATCCTATATCCACCCTTCCTCCATCCCAACCATCCCATTCCCCCAAGCTCTCCCCATCTTCCCCTTCTCCCTTCTCTCTTCCCATCTCCCTTTACCCCTACTTCACCCCCACCCCCAAGCTCCCAATTTTTGCCTGGCAATTTTGTCTACTTCCAATATCCAGGAGGATAACTATGTTTTTCTTTGGGTTCACCTTCTTATTTAGCTTCTCTAGGATCACGAATTATAGGCTCAATGTCCTTTATTTATGGCTAGAATTCACTTATGGCCCTATCCCGTAGCCACAGTGATGAATATCTTGTATATCACCTTCATCTGGCTATGGATGGAGATAGAGACAGAGACACACATTGGAGCACTGGACTGAGCTCCCAAGGTCCAAATGAGGAGCAGAAGGAGAGAGAACATGAGCAAAGAAGTCATTACCGCAAAGGGTGTACCCACCCACTGAGACGGTGGGGCTGATCTAATGAGAGCTCAGAAGGCCAGCTGGACTGGGATTGATAAAGCATGTGATCAAACTAGATTCTCTGAATGTGGCTGACAATGAGGGCTGACTGAGAAGCCAAGGACAATGGCACTGGGTTTTGATTCTACTGCATGTACTGGCTTTGTGGGAGCCTAGTCCGTTTGGATGCTCGCCTTCCTAGATCTGGATGGAGGGGGGAGGACCTTGGACTGCTCTTTGGATGGAGAGGGAGGGGGAGAGGGAGAGGGAGGGAAATGAGAGGAGATGGAAATTTTTAATAAAAAAAGAAAAGAAAGAATCTATAAGTATGACAAACATGGATGACTTTGATCTATAATTCTCAATATCTATGTAGCTTAAAGAGGAAGGCTTTATATTAGAATGCTAAACACTCTTTAAAAAATTGTGAAGCAAATGAGGACAATGACCTTAAATGAAAACAGTGTATAATATCTTGATCAGATGTAGAAATATATAATGCAATATGGTAAAAATATCCTAAAATCATATCAATATGCAAAATATCTTAAGCAGAGGTAGAAACATACATGCATGCAACATGACAAAATAACTTTGCATAGGTGTACAAATATTGTAAACAGAAATAGGAGCATATTCAATAGAAAAATATAATTTTAGTTTCTATCAATACACAAGAATCTATACCAAGTAAATTGTCTACAAATAATAGCTCACATGTATTTGTCCTATTACACACTATTATTATTAATGTGAGTAAGATCACACTAATCTACCTATTAGCCCATCCAGTTGCCTTTTTTGAGTATAATAAAGGGTCCTTTATTTAGGGGTAGACTGCTAGATCAACAGTCCTCTGCATGAGTGAGGAATAGGAACTGAATCCAGCAGCCAAGAGAGATACACATGCTTGTACATCTGTTTTATAGTACACAAGGACATGCTCAAAGTGGTCTAGCATCTCAAAGGCCATTGACTGAAGGCATTCCCCCAGCAATCTTTTTGTCAAGTTCTTCAGGGTAGTGAAGGGCATTAACAATAGCCTATAGTGTTTAAGGAGTTCTATAGCAACTCTTTGGCCAATAACGCAAAAAAGTAACTCATTTCTGGCACTAGAGATTTTATTTGATACGATGAATATAATGTGTAGTTGGGTCATAATATGGCAAGTAAACTTAAATTCATACACACACACACAAACCATTTACTTTAGTCGTTTTTCAAAGGGCATTTCAAAAGACCTTCATGTATATATCCCAATAAATATCATACTTTAACTTGTCTTCTCATTCCCCTTCCCATTTTATCTTTCTATGCTAATTTCATTCTTTACCACTTTATAACATTAGAAGATACCCTACTATATCCAGATCCCTTAGTAGATAATATATATCATATATGTAATACATAATATTGCACATTATATTTTAAAGCAATATACGATATAATATATAATATATAAATATATGTGTATGCTTATATGTAATAATAATGATTAAGATGAGGTCATGAATTTGTAAAGCAGGACATTCATGTGTGGACTTGGATTGGAAGATGGAGGAGTCACAATGTTGCAACACAGCACTTATATATGTATACTCAAAAACTTAGCATAAACAAGGCACCAACACCCCCCCCCACACACACACATACATCCATACACACTCCCACACACCCCTTTCTACGTTAGAACAGTACTCTCTTGAAAACAGCACAGCTTTCCAAAATGAGCCACAAATAATGTAGTTAAATGTTTTGTTGAGAATCCAATCTGCAGGCCACTAATTTGCCACATAGTTTCTTGTTGAAATTTGTGTGTGAGCTACTTCCTGATTAGACCCTGTACTAACTAAATGCAGAAATAAGAAAAATTCAATAAAAGGTGTGTGTGTGTGTGTGTGTGTGTTAGATATATACAAGACATTATGCTTGGTGGTAGAAGGCATAAACCTGTATAGGGATGACAAAATTGATGAAATCTTTGGATTAAAGAAATTTGACAGTCCAATGGAAAAAGACAAAAGTATTAAAATTTAAATAAAATGACAAGAATGATATGTTTGTCTTGTAGTAAATTTGCTTGTGATTGCACATTGCAGTCCAAAAGTAAGTAGAATGTGAGTTTATCAAATAGAATCCCTAATTTAACAGCACTGCTATACACTAAAAAAGGCTCTTTAGGATATTTCATATAAAACTGGATGTTTTCACAATAGCTTTAAAAACTTAAAAGGACCTATAAAAAGTGTCAAACATCATATGTTATTGAGAAAATAATTAAATTATATTGATAAGCACAAAATTAAAACAGAAATATGTCAACACATACACAATTCTTCTGTAGACAATGTTCATTTTTAAAGGTAGATTCCTCATTCCAAATAAATTACTTTAAATCATAATAGATTTCATGGTTATATTTAAAATTCCTGGGTATATTTGGCAAATGATGAATAATTAAACACATAGTAAATTAATTAAGAAATAATTTATGCGTTTTTGGATTACAGTTTCCTCGTGTATGATATAGAGTTTTTGAATGGTCTTTTTAAAGACTACAACTTATCAGATTAAAACATGAGAGATAAATCCATGTAGATAATGCAAATAAATTTATATGAATTTGCATGTTAGCATATGAAACTTCAGCATGTCCTTTATGATCAGTTAAAAAAGCTCTGGGACTGCTATGGAACAAAGCATCTGAAAGGAGCTCAACCTGACTTAGAAAATGCAGTGCTTTCAAGAAGCCAACTGAGCCTGTTTGTTTATTATTACATACAAAACCTAAAATGAGTGTATTTGCTGTGTATTTTTAAAATTTGTTGAGGCATAACATTCAAAATGATTGCATTAACATCTATTCTTCAGAGAATTTAAGAAACAAAACATTCTCTTCAGAATGACTACTGCTGCACTGGTGATATTTGCAACAATGCTCAATGTGGAGTTCATAACTGGGAATTTGGGGAACGGCTTCATAGTACTGGTGAACATCATGGACTGGGTCAAAAGAAGAAAAATCTCTTCAGTGGATCAGATCCTCACTGCTCTGGCCATCTCCAGGACCATTGTGCTGTGGACAGCGTACATAATTGTATCAATATTTTCAATGTACCATGATGCAGAAATGACTATGAAAAGAGTAAGAATTAATAATCTTATCTGGGTAATTTCAAACCATTTAAGCATCTGGCTGGCCACCATTCTCAGCATCTTTTATTTTCTCAAGATAGCCAATTTTTCTTACTCTATTTTCCTCTACCTAAGGTGGAGACTTACAAAGGTGGTTTCAGTGACATTGCTGGTTTCTCTGTTCCTCTTGTTTGTAAATATTTTAGTTACCAACATATACATACATATTTGGATGGATCATTTGAAAGCAAATGTATCTTACAGCTATAAATTAAAGAATTTTACAGAAATACCTAGACTTCTTGTATTAACAAATATCATGTTCACATTAATACCTTTCACTGTATCCACAACAATGTTTTTTCTGCTCATCTTCTCCCTGTGGAAACATCTGAAGAAGATAAAGCACATTACCAAATGCTCCCGAGATGCCAGCACCACAGCTCACATCACAGCCTTGAAAACTGTGTTTGCCTTCCTCCTGCTGTATGTAATTTTTACTTTCTCTCTTTTTGTACAACTTTGGAGCTATGACTTTAAAGAGAAAAAAATTTTCCACTATTTTTACGCTGTTGGTATAATTTCTTTTCCATCACTTCATTCGTGTGTCCTGATTATGGGAAACAGCAAGCTGAGGCAGACCTCTCTTCTGGTACTGTCCGTGTTATGGTGCAAGATCCAAAGATGTGTACCCTTGTGTCTCTAGCATACTAGTGGGGAAATAATTTTGCATAATTTCAATAATGATTGCTTCATAAGAAATTACTCTTTATTTCAATGTGTATGTTGTAAATATATTTGCGTTCTGTAAGAAGTAAGTGCTATAGAAACAGTAAACAATTTTGAGAATGAGAATATGAAACATCTATATGTAAGAATATTTTAGTAATAAAATTTCAATGGCTGTAAATTATTTGAGATTTTAAAATAATTAATTAATAATATAGAAATACAAATATTGTCTATGAAAAATAGTTCATTCGTAATGCTTTTCATTTTAGCTGTTTAAGCAGGAAAATCTGAGGTCAACTCCCTAGCACACAACTAAAAGTCAGGCACAGCCCAGCACTTAGAAATCAAATACAGGCAGGTCCTGAGATATCTGACTGAGCAGTCTAGCTGAAACAGCAAAGTCCAGTTTTAAATGAGAGACCCTATATTAAGAAAATAATGTTTAATTTTAGAAGTAGACATCCTGTGTACACCTCTAAACACAAAGACATGTGCAAACAAGGAAACCCACATACATATGCATGACACACATACATATAAATAATGATATTATAAAATAAAATTACAAGTATATCAGCACACCTATAAAACAGTAAAAATAAAATCGATGAATTTTATAGCTATAAAATAATTTCAAATCTAGAAAAGTTCCTTAAGTTCTTATACAATTTTCTGTATAGTCTTACAAATCAAATGATTTTTAGATATTCTCAGATTCACGTTGGCATTTTACTCAATTACTCTATGGGTGTTAGTTTCACAATAAAAAGCAATGTATCTTGTATAAGAATATTGGGAATATATATTTATAATTGGAAGTAAGCCACCATTTTAATGAAAACTAGACAACATAAAATTAAAAATTGACATGTTATAAAGGCACTTACTAGACAGATGGTGTCATATATGTGGCCGAAACCTAAGGATTTATGCATATACAGAGTTCACCAGTGCAATGTCAGTTTTCATATGGAGCAATTGAGATCTTATAATGTAGCAAAGGTTTAGAACCTAGTAACTCATATATAGAGATATGGGGGTTACATTTGTTTTCTGTACTTCTAGCCAGATGCTTTATAGATGTGTCACTTGAATTTCCTATGTCAACCTTACTGTTTCTTGTTCCTATAATCTGCAGGTAATTATAATCATTATATTTTTTCTTCCTTTTAATTATGACAATTTTATTTTTGTTGTGGGCCTCATATTGGAAATGTAATGAAATAATTTTAATGAATTGCTATTGCAGTAGTAGGAGTAATTTCAGAGTCCAGAGTACTAACTGTTACATCATGGAACCAGACAGAATATTCCTTAGTGCTTTAGTGTGAGGTAAAATACTAGCTTCATCTAACATAAATTCTTTAAAATTATCTTCACAGTGAATCAATTTAGATTTTTTTCTCATAAAATATGTTACAATTCTCAAATTTATACTATTGTTTATTTATTTATTTATATTAATGAGCCTAGATGGGTTCTGTTTGAGCAGCCCCTAGCAGTGAGACCAGGATCTATCCCTATTCATGAGCTAGCTTTTTTAAGCCCGTTCCCTATGGTGGGATGTGGAGGCTGAAAAATGAAGGTCCATTTCCACCTTGTCTGATGGTCACAGAGTTTGAAGATTGACAAGCATAGTTGTACATGACAACTAAAGATGTCATTGCTTGGTTCTTTTGAAATAAAGATAAGTCCACACCATTCAGACAGATGGTCAGGACGTGCAAACATATTTCTGATTCTTCTTTTGTAACTATGAGGTCACCTTGGGAGGGGTGGTCTTCAGCATAAGTGACTTGATCTAGAGACCTTTGCTATCTAGACAACAGAATGCTAATGATTGATGACTCAGAGTGAAAGCGATTGACTGTGAGAGTTATCCTTTGTATAATGTTGATAAAGCCTTTTGTTACCTCCCCCTCCCTTGGCTTATGTTTGGCTGTGAAAAAAATAAATGTGTGTGGATTTCAGGATTTCAGTAATCACTGGAATACCCTCCTGGTATTATTTTATGTTTTCTGTCTTGTTATTTTTTTGTGTCTTTATATTCTTTACTTATATTTCTTCAATTCCCGCACACCTATCCTGGCAAGAGGTGATTTTGTTCAGGCCAGTCCTAAACATTGGGATGCCTTTCTCAATCTTCATGCAGGGAGGTAAGGTTGGTCCTTGCTCAACTTAATGTCCCAGGATTGTTGATTCCCATGGAAAGCCTTTCCCTTTCTGAGGAGTGGGTGGGGGATGGGTTAGGAGGGAGTTAGAGAGGAGTGGAAAGAGGGGAGAGAGAGGTAACTGTGGTTGTTATGTAAAATGAGTAAAAAAAAATAAAATAAAAAAAATGTAAAAGAATTTAAAAAATTGGATATTGAGTAGAGAATGGTTTTTGGAAGACCTGGGAGATGGGGTGACTATGATTCAAAGACAATGTTTGAAGTTCTCTAGGAATTCATTAAAATATGTTTTTAAAGTGATTTGTACAATTTCCTACACAAGCATTCTCCCTGCAATAGCTAGTAATGGGCCTGCTTTAGAAAGACAGTCACAGACTGATTTGTTTCCAAATGCTGAAGTCTTAACCTTCAGTGTGGCTGTACTTGATGATAACCATTTAAAGGCTATCAGTAAAATTAAATGAGGTTATACATCAAGGTTCTAATCAGAAGAGACCAGTCCTCCTAGAAGAGGAGAAGCTTCAGGAGTATGTTGACGAAGCATAATGCTCTGTGGAAATGTGTGCCTCTACCATCTACTAGAAGAAGCCTCACCAGCATCCAAATCTGTGGCCTCTTTATTTTCATGTATATCCTCTTGAACTATGAAGAAACAAAGCTTGATTCTCAAGCTAATATGAATGGATTTCAGCCGCAGAAACTTAGACTAACTAAGAGAGAGAAAAATTTAGGATAAGGGGTAATGCTGAGGAAATTAAATAAATAAAGAAAAAATGTACAAATCTTAGCGCTGTATGAGTCACCAATAATGTGATCTTAGTACCTTTGTTAGGTTTCATTTAAGGTTCTAAGTAAATTAATTATACTATACATATATTTCATGTTCATCAAACACAAAATTTTAATTGATTATAATATTCTTTAATAATGCTTATTAATAAAAAATCTGCATATTGCCCAATAGAAAAGTTGATTCATTCAAGATGATGATAAAATAGACAGAGACTTTGCCTAATTTGAAAAGTAAACCTGACATAATCTAAAAATCAGAAGAAAATGTCAGATATGTGAACAAGTATTTATTACAGTTAATATTCAAGACTTGGAGAGATGGCTCAGTAGTTAATACCAAATATTGTTAATGCAGAGTAGTCAAATTTTATTTTCAGTCTCACATCAGACATCTCACAATTGCCTGTAATTTCAGCTGCAGTGGACCTGCTGTCTCTGACTTCTTTGTGTAACTGTATGTAGTAAGAGGAGCAGGCTGCTTTTTATTCAGGCTACCTAGCTAGCTTAACCCCCGAAATAACCACACAGAAACTGTATTAATTAAAGTACTGCCTGACCCATTATCTCTAGTCTCTTATTGGCTAACTCTCACACCCTGATTCAACTCATTTCTAATAATCTGTATCACCACTAGGTCGTGGCTTACTGGGAAAGATTCAGCACGTCTGACCTGGAGGCTTCATGGCAGCTCTCTGACTCTGCCTTCTTCCTCCCAGAATTCAGTTCTGTCCTCCTGCCTATCTAAGTTCTGCCCTATCTAAAGGCCAAGGCAGTTTCTTTATTCATCCAATGAACGCAAAACATAGACAAAAGGACCTCCTACACCATTTCCGCTTTTCTGTTTAAACAAAAAATAAAGGCTTTCACATTAACATAGTAAAATTACATATAACAAAACAGGTATCAAATAAGAACTACAGTTATAATATTTATATCTATTTTATCTTTTAGCATAACAAAGGAAAACTATAATCTATTCTTCAAGTGCATCAAAGACTTCAGAAGGATATAATATTATATAAGTAAATAAGAAGTAAGCAACTCCCAAAACACTCTCTGCCTGGATAGTTAACCAAAGTTTTTCTGTACTGTTGGGGAATCCATCTTCAGCCTTCAGACCCATAGTATCCAGCAGAATTTTCCATGAAACAGTAAATTTCAAAGACAGTTCAGTCACTTTCTTTTGTATCCTGCAAAATCTCTCACAGACTCTATAATGAACCAGGAACCCTGAAGCATCATCTCACCTTTAGGTAAGTTCAGCAGTCATCTCTCTGTGGGTACTGCATGTCCACTGAAGCAGTCCAGACAAGAGCAGTTTCTTGCCCAAATGGCTAACCAACTCCATAAGGAGTCCCTTCGATGCCCATCTTCCTCTTGAAGTAGCTGGTGCTGCCAAGAGCAGATGTGTCTCATTGTCATGAAAAGTCCTAAGTTATTAAAACATGTTAAATGCCATATTCTGTAGTCTTTGAAAGATATGAAGAATGCCTATCCAACTGAATATATCTATGTATATCTATAAAATCTAACTAACATGACTACAAACTTGACTATTATAAATGATTATCTATTAACCTATATTTCTTAATGTATATTACACTTTTTAAATGAACTACATAATCACAATATCTTAATCAAAAGCACAAATATACATATAACAAGATTGACCTTAAATTTATATCAATAATGCAAAATCCATATCAATACAAATTATTCATACCTATATCATATCCCCCTTTAAATGTAAAAGAACATGTATAAGCAATATTTGGTAATATGGGCACAGTTATTTTTCTCCAAACTGCTTTATGCTGTATGGGGACACTGTTAATCAGGAACTTTATGGTTTATCCTTTGTATTAGGTTTATCTCAGTCAGCAGTTGGGTGAAGTAATTTTTTGAGGGTGTTTATGGTGACCTTTCAGGAGGGCATGGTCTATCATACCATGTTGATCTAGAAGCAATCCACAGGGACTCATCTTCTGTGAAAACAAAAGAAGAACCTCTTTTCCAATGCATCATATCCTTAGACCCAAATTCTGAAGTCATAATACCTTCATAATATACATGCTGGTTTAGCTTAGCAGCCCACACAATGAGGTATGTCTCTGTAGTTACATCCTTTTGGACTCTATAGGGGCTCTCAGGTGTCCAGGGAGATGTCCCAGCTAGTACCTTGAGCAACTGAGGAGAGGGAACCTGAAATGACCCTATCCTATAGCCATACTGATGAATATCTTGCATATTACCTTAGAACCTTCATCTGGTGATGGATAGAGATAGAGACAGAGACCCAAATTGGAGCAACGGACTGAGCTCTTAAGATCCAAATGAGGAGCAGAAGGAGGGAGAACATGAGCAAGGAAGTCAGGACCATGAGGGGTGTACCCACCCACTGTGACAGTGGAACGGATCTATTGGGAGCTCGCCAACGCCAGTGGGACTGGGACTGAATAAGCATGGGATGAAACTGGATTTTCTGAATGTGGTGGACAATGAAGGCTGATGAGAAGCCAAGGACAATGGCACTAGGTTTCAATCCTAATACATGAACTGGCTTTGTGGGAGCCTAGCCTGTTTGGATGCTCACCTTCCTGGTCCTGGATAGAAGTGGGAGGACCTTGGACTTCCCGCAGGGCAGGGAATATGGACTGCTCTTCATTCTCGAAAGGGAGGGGGAATGGAGTGGGGGGGAGCTGGAGAGGAGGAGGGGAGTGGGGGAAGGAGGAGATGTGTGCCAGGAGGGGATGGGAAATGGGAAATTTTTTTGCAACAACTAAAAAATAAAATAACAAAAAAATGTTTAGCCCTAAAAAAAAAGTTTTCCTAGTGAAATCACTTCTTTAAATTAAAAATGCAAATAAAAAAATTTTAAAGAAAACACAATAATATACAGAATCCAGACTCTCTGTGAATTTTCCATTTTTACATGGCTTATCATTTTTTTACTTCCTTTAATCTATGATTATCTATATTTTGTCTCTTTAAAGACTACCCTTTTTTAAAGCATTAACTTTAATTTATGACTTTCTCTACTCTTTTTCTTCTCTCTCTCAAGCCTATGTATGTTTTAAAAGTATGACCCATTTAGAGGTTTTTTATGTCTGAATCTGTCCTATTACATTGTTTTTAATTCTTTACTGTCTTGAAGAGCTTTTAAAATGCTAAGCAGCTTGGTTTCAGCTGCTCTGAGCGTTGGCTCCACCTTTCTCCAATTTCAAAATGGTGAACATACCATTTCTGCTAGCTTTGGGGCCATCAGGTAAGAGCCACACTCAGCACTTTAACTCTGAGAATGAGCGTGGAGCACATACACTCTTTTTATCTTACTTAAGCCAAATCTGCCACACAGAGCACTGGGCAGCCTGGAAACATCTCTGTGTATGGCAGTGGAAATCTGCATGCTCTCCTGCCTGCCCAAGCCTGATCCCACTGGCTGCCCAGGCAGGAAGAGCTGAGCCACAGGCATGATCCCAGATACTTTCCTCCAAACCCTGAGTGGGCACAGAAGAAACACTAGGGCCTACAAATGTCAATGAAATGCTTAGTAGCTGGTGTTTTTACTGATGGCACAGCCCAGGAAGCCTCGTTTTAAACTGGTGAAGCTTTTTTTTTTTTCTGCTATTGCTGAGTCAGGAAATCTCTCTGGGGCATGCCCCAGCGAATAGCAAACTCTGTTTTTTCTGCGTGTCTAAAATTAAGCTCTCTCAAGTTTTTAAGTGGATTTAGTCCATCACGTTGGAGTGCCAATCTGTAGTAAGAGGAACAGACTGCTTTTGGTCCCAGCCACTCGGCTAGCTTAACCCTGGAAATAACCACAAAGAAACTGTATTAAATAAAGTACTGCCTGGCCCATTATCTCTAGCCTCTTATTGGCTAACTCTCACACCCTGATTCAATCTATTTCTAATAATCTGTGTATCACCATGAGGTCATGACCTGGAGGCTCCATGGCAGCTCTCTGACTCTGCCTTCTTCCTCCCAGAACTCAGTTCTGTCCTCTCTAAGTTCTGCCCTATCAAAAGGCCAAGGCAGTTTCTTTATTCAGCCAATGAAAGCAACACATAGACAGAAGGACCTCCTACACCAACTGTACACTGTGTACATGTTGACACTGTCACAGTAAAAGATTGGTTCTTCAAATCTAGGAAAAATATTATTAGACTAGAAGTGAGCTCTAAAGCAGTTACATGAAAAGTGCGAAGAGAACATAAATACACTGAAAATAATAAAAAATAAAAACATTTCAGTAACAAATAAGATGTTGCTCAATATATATATATATATAATTTATGCTATATATACATACATACATATACATATATGTATAATACTGGATGCCATATTTTCATCTAGCTTTAGTTTCCATTTCTTACTAAGAGATTTAAATTTCATACAAGGTATTCTGATTATATTCGTATACCATAATCTAGTTTTTCCTAGACTCAACCCCCTTAACTACCCATCCACCTTTGTGTCTTTTTTCCCTCCTAAACCAATAAAGAAACATTTTTACTGCCAAAGCATTCTTGTGTGTGTAGTGGCATTTTATTTGTATTTTAATAAAAAAACTTGCCAGAGTGTCAGAAGAGCAAAAAAGCCACATTGGCCAGCCTTAGAGATTAGACAGCAATGACACATACCTTTAATCCCAGTAACTAAACTAGCTTGTATTAGAAACCAGATGACAGTGGTGCACTCCTTATATCCCAAAACTAGAGAGGATTAGCCGGGCGGTGGTGGCACATGCCTTTAATCCCAGCACTTGGGAGGCAGAGGAAGGCGGATCTCTGTGAGTTCGAGACTAGCCTGGTCTACAAGAGCTAGTTCCAGGACAGGCTCCAAAACCACAGAGAAACCCTGTCTCGAAAAACAAAACAAAACAAAAAACAACAAAAAAAACCAAAACTAGAGAGGATTATAAAACAAAAGGAGATAGCTTTTAGTTTCAGTTTCATTCTGAGGCTTCCAGAAGGCAGGATCATGCACTATTTGGTGCCCAACTTTTGGGGTACCAGTTTACAAAAATGCCATTTGCATGAGGCATTTTAGCCACCAGCCCAGGCCAGAGCTTGAAGTGGCATTTTTGTTCTAGAAATTGGAACAGAAACTTTGCTTCCTGGGGTTTGGAAGAAGAACTAGCATTTCCATCTCCCATCCACTCTGGCTTAGCTTCTATGTAAAGATTAAAGATGCAAAGTACACAGTGAATCTGTATACTTTATGTCATTGTATTGACTTTGAACTGTTTTACTGGTAAGGAAGGAGCAACAGCTACCAAAAGACATTTGATTATAAATGCTGCTGGATTAATTCAACCTACATATTTTAAAAATGCCTTGACCTCAAAATTTAAATCATTTTTTCGGGTATAGTATGTAATGCAAAGTTTTAATCCTTGGAAATTATTATTACCTTTGTTTAGGATAATAAGGAGATGTAGGTTAGCAATTAGTCACCTGTTATAAGTGAACTTGTAGTCACTTAAGATAGGTCATCTTAGGATACTTCAGAGATCTAAAGAACATAGCATTTATGATGTTTAATAACTTAGGTTCTTCTCTTCTATGACAATGAGACATGTCTGCTCCTGGAAGGCACCAATCTACTTCACAGAACATAATGGGTATCAAAGAAACTCCATAAGGAGTATACTTTTTTGAGGCAAAATTAAGCCACTGGGTAAGAAAATATTCCTTCTTCAACTGCTGACAATATGCTGTCCTAATTAGACAAGCAGGACCCAAAAGAAAGTGACTGCTAAATATTGTCAAGAAAAGGAGGGACAGCCATCAGAATACCCTGCTTCAAAGAAAAGTCTGTTGGATACGCTAGGCCTGTAGTCTGAAAAGATGGATTCCAATATGTTGCAGAGGAAATCTGGGTGACTACTCAGGCAACCAGCTGTTTCTGTCTATATTTGCAGTTTTTTTTTTTGAAAGTCACTTGCTTACATGTCCTGCTTACTCAGGTAATATTATTTTCTTCTTTCGTTTCTGAGGGTGTTGAAGACTAGATAGTCAATTTTTCTTTGTTCATCTGATGCAAAGAGCAAGTTATTATAGAAAGTAAATTAGGTACAAGACTTAGACTCACCAAGATAGGAGAGATATGGAGTATTTACTCTGAATTTGTCCAGTCATTTGAATTGCTGATATATTTATTGATTGCCTGTATAATATATAGTTATCGTACTTATTGTATATAGTTTTTCTTATATTAGTTATAGCCTTCCTTTTATTTTAGACAAAAAGGAGAAGTGTAGTGTCACTTCATTTGTATTTTAATAAATAAAGCTTGCCTGAGGATCAGAAAACTAAAACAGCCACATTGGCCAGCCTTACAGACAAGGCAGCAATGATACACAACTTTAATCCCAGTAGGCACTCTAGCTTGATAGAAACCAGGCAGTAGTGGCATATGCCCTTAATCTCAGAATGAGAGGGGATTATAATACAAGAGGATACAGCTTTCAGTCTCAGTCTCATTCTGAGGGTTACTAAAGACAGAATCACCATTTTCAGCCTGAGGTTGAGATAAGAGCCAGTCAGTGGATAACTGCTTTGCTTTTCTGGTCTTCAGATTGAACCCCAATATCTGTCTTTGAGTTTTTAATTAATTATGCATCATGAATGTGTGGTCTTCCCCTGGAGCATGACCAAGTTATCATGGGCTTTACTCCTATGGAAACTATTTCTTTCTCCACTAGAAGTTAACAATTTCCATACTTTACAGTACAATTGTCTAACTGGAGTCTCTCTGATGAGATTCGTTTGGTGTGAGCTTACATAAATTTTGAATATGCTCTGCTTTCATACGAGGAGTGGCCCTGCTGGATGTAGATATTTACTTATAGTTATTCAGTGCCTTTTAGATTTATGATTTTTAATCCCTCTTCTTCAGTGATGGCCACTGAGTCATGGACAACTTAAAGATTTCTTCTGGCTCCTGGATTCAGAAGGTTATATATGCTTGTCTGGCTCTATATGGTTGCTTTGGTCCCAAAGTAAGGTAGACTATCAGGGGATCAGTATGACAGGAGGGGTTCCTTTCTTGTTATCAATCAAGAAGTAGAAAGAGACAGAAAGGGACTGGAGATACGATTTATACATACAGGTTCCCATCATTTCACTTCTTCCAATTAATCAGGATCTACCTTCCATAGTATCTCCCACTTTCTACTTATATATTCAATTAGGAGTCTATCAGAGGATTGATGTATTAATTAGGTTAAAGCCTTCATGAAACAATCACTTATAAATACCTATAAGCGTGAATCCAAGTCTTTTATACATAAGGGATTGGATTATCATTTAGAAAAGTAAGTTCTGATGCTTAAAGAAAAATATTTCCAGTCTAGTCTAATCAGAGGGATAGTCTAGATCACACAAGGTATCGACTAAAGAAACAGGTTGTTTTTAGAATAAGGGGACTTGCATAGTTCATTGCCAATTTGTGTATTCCTTGTGTGACTCAATTGTACCCATGGTCTGTAAGAGCAGCTGGATTTATGAGGATAAAACTGTCACAAGTTTTCTAGCTCTTATAGCTAGAAAAAACCTTCACTGACTTTAACTCTCATACAGTGTAGCAGCATTTCATTTGTATTTTAATAAATAAAACTTACCTGAAAATCAGAAAAGTAAAATAGTCATACTGGCCAGCTTTATAGACCATGCAGCAATAATGCACACTTTTATCCCAGTAGCCACACCAGATTGCTATAGAAACCAGGTGGTGTATGGCTTTGATCACAGTGGTGTACATCTTCAATCCAAGCCCTAGAGAGGATTATAAATGGGAGAAACATCTCTCAGACACAGTCTTATTCTGAGATTCCTGGAGACAGGATCGCCATTTTTAGGCTGATGACAAAGTAAGAGCCAGTGGCTGACTTTTTTGCTTTTCAGTTCTTCTGGTTGAACCCCAATTTCTCTCCCTGAGTTTGATTAATCACATTTCAAATAGAAATCTTTTTCATTGAAGAGGAAATGTGGCACACACTAACACAACAGAGCGTGGTCATTTTCTCCCATGAGCCATGTCAGCATGCACTGTGTCCCTGTTGCTGAATTCAGTTCAGTATTCCAACCTTCTGGTCCTCTGTATTGCCTTGATGCCAAGAAATGGCCCAGAGTTTTGGCTTTCTTTCTTCTTCAATTATTAAAGTTACATCAGTCCTTAATCAACTATGTTTGATAAGCTCATAGGCCCACTTTCCTGAGATAATTCTGATATATCTATCCATCCATCCATATTTTTCTGATTTCACATGATTAGTTCAAAAGTGGTAACACTTTCTTAATGCAATAAGTTTTCATTTATGATACATTGCTGAGAATAAAAATGGTTGCTTGCTTGAAAAAAAGTTTCAGTCATTCTACTTCACCATTCCCAGAAATAGAATAAAGCAATACATTGCACAGTCATCTGTTTTACTGGGAGTAATGCAGAGCAGGTCACAGCCCCTTCTTATCAACTACTCTTATCAAAAAAAATAACTGAAAATTTTTAGGAAGTGGTGTCCTATTAATACCACCATTAAAGTAGGTCATTTGGGTTCCTATTGAATGAATACTGATAACCCTGTATTTATATTGCCCCATTTAGGTAATTAAAATGTGTGAGTTTGAGATTATACAGCTGTAGTACTTTATGGAGAGAGATATAAAATCTTTAGACTATATAAACTCAATATTGTCAGCATATGAAATGTGAATGAAACATTAAGATGAAATGTGGTACTTTCTAAATATGTATAAATTAGAATTTACAAGGAATTGAGTATTGATCCTGTAATCACTGATGAAGTAATTTTCCACTGTGCTTTTAGGATGAAGTGTTTATATTGTTCTCACCTTGTCTGGAAGATCAACCAGACAAGGAGCTGTTGTTCAACCCTGTGTAAGGTAAAGGAACAGGAAGAGAAATACTACTCTCAGTTGCCTGGATTCACAAGTTTGTCACTTTCCTACTTCTCTAAGATCACACATCCACAGTTCTTATATATTTTTTTTCTCTTTTGCCTTTTCTCTTCCCCTAAATCAAGAGAATTATCAGTTTCTAAGAAGATACTACAATTATGTTTTTGAAATTTCCAAAATATGTTTCATATTGGCCTACCTTACTTTCCAGACAGTTCATGTTGATTTCCTTTGCTCATTGTTCCTTCAGAGACCACAAAGGGTGCAAAATTTATACACAATAATACCCTAGATCCTTTCTGACATCACATGAAGTCAATGATGCATCTTTTGTTTAGTAGATGTTCCTGAATTGTTCATTATTTTCTTGTGTTCTCTTCAGCTTTTATGGCCTCATGTTGTTTATTTTATATCTCAAGCAGAGAGTTTGGCAGATGTTTTTAGTTGACCATAAAGCAAATAATGGTGGGATGTAAAGAAAGACAAATTACGGTCATTGATGCTCCCAAGAAATTTGCTCTATTAAGTGAAGAACATGCAAAGGGTGAGGAGCACGCTTACTGTTTGCCTGAGCCCCCTCAATCTAGTGACTGCTTCAGAGGTTCAGATAGATTTGTACTAGTTTTCATATGCAAAGGAAAAATTTACCTAAGTTTACCAAATCACTATATTTATTACCCTTTTGTTCACTTGGAACTAGTTTTTAACATCATGAATATCTTGATGTAAAGAATGATCTACCAGAATTAGAATTGCTGAATAAGTGTAAAGTGTGTGATACTGAAGTGTAAA
Organism: Microtus ochrogaster; assembly: GCF_000317375.1. Taxonomy (NCBI): domain Eukaryota; kingdom Metazoa; phylum Chordata; class Mammalia; order Rodentia; family Cricetidae; genus Microtus; species Microtus ochrogaster. The sequence goes on from NW_004949144.1 coordinate 469,325, forward strand.
ATTACTTACAAATAAATGTGTGATGTGTGTTTGTCAGAATAATTGGTGTAGTAGTTACTCTTGTTATTAAATATTAAAAAACTAATCATCCACATCAAGTTATGAGATACCTTATAGTTTGGACAATATGAGCATATGTCTCTCTCGAGTCCTAATTTGAAGTGTTGAGATATCATCATTATTTAAGAGATACGTTATGCTGGTTTGAATTATAGTTTCTTCCTACATGACTTAGAGTTTTTTCAATGGTGCTTCCTCAGACTGCAAGTTATAAGATTAGAATATGAAATACAAATTAATGTAGATAATGCAAATAAATGCATATAAATTTGCATGTTAACATTTCCTTTATCATTATTTAAAAAGACTCTGGGCTGCTATGAAACAAAGCATCTGAATGGAGCTCAATTTGACTTAGAATATGCAATGCTTTCATGAAGCTAACAGAGCTTGCTTGTTTTGTTTGTTCATTATTGCATATGAAACCTAAAATAGGTGTATACGCTGTACAGTTTTAAAAATTGTAGAGGCAAGACATTCACAATTATTGCATTAATGTCTATTCTTCAGTGATTTTAAGAATCAGAACATTCTCTTATAGATAATGAGAGCTGCCATACAAGTGCTATCTGCAACAATGCTCAATGTGGAATTCATAACTGGGAATTTGGGGAATGGATTCATAGCACTGGTGAACATCATGGACTGGGTCAAGAGAAGAAAAATCTCTTCAGTGGATCAGATCCTCACCGCTCTGGCCATTTCCAGGATCACTGTGCTTTGGTCACTGTACATTGTGGTATCCATATTTTCATTGTACCCAGATGCAAAAATGACTATGACAACAGTAAGACTGGCTAATCTTATCTGGGTAATTTCTCAACATTTTAGCATTTGGCTGGCCACCATTCTCAGCATTCTTTATTTTCTCAAGATAGCCAATTTTTCTAACTCTATTTTCCTCTACCTAAGGTGGAGATTTACAAAGGTGATTTCAGTGACATTGTTGATGTCTCTGTTTCTCTTGTTTTTAAATATTTTAGTGTCAAACATCCACATAGATATGTGGATGAATAAGTTCAAAACAAATGTATCTTACAGCTACAAATTAAAGAATATTACACACATTCCCAAACTTCTTGTACTAACAAATAGTATGGTAACATTAATACCTTTTACTGTGTCCATGACAATGTTTTTTCTGCTTATCTTCTCCCTGGGGAAACATCTGAAGAAGATAAAGCACATTGCCAAAAGCTCCCGGGACGCCAGCAGCTCAGCTCACATCAAAGCCTTGAAAACTGTATTTGCCTTTCTCCTGCTGTATGTAATTTTTACTTTCTCTCTTTTTGTACATCTTTGGAGTTATGAGTTTGGAGAAGAAATACTTTTCAAATATTTTTGCCCTCTTGGTATAATTGCTTTTCCGTCACTTCATTCGTTTGTCCTGATTATGGGAAACAGTAAGCTGAGGCAGACCTCTCTTCTGGTACTGTCCGTGTTAAGATGCAAGATCCAAGGATGTGGACTCTTGTGTCTCTGACACAATAGATGGGATAATTTTGCATAATTTTAATGAGGATTATTTTATAAGAAATTATTCTTTATTTTCAATATACATGTTACAAAAATATAGTTGCATTCTCTAAAAAATAAGTGCTATACAAACTAAAAACAACTTTGAGAAGAATAGGAATATGAAACATATACATGTAAGGGTATGCTAAGTAATATAATTTCAGTGGTATCAAATTATTTGATTTTTTTAAATGACCATTTTATACTACAGAAATACAGCTACTGTCTTTAGAAAGAGCTCATTATGTATTTTATATTTTACTGTTTAGTCCTGAAGACTTGAGGTGCAATCAAAAGTTAGACATAGCCTAGCACTTAGGGATCAAGCAGGCAGACACTGAGGATCACTGGCTGATCAGTCTAGCTGAAACAGCAAACTCCAGTTTTAAATGTGAGTCACTATATCCAGAATATAAGGTTTACTTAATAGAAGTAGACATCCAGTGTATATGCCTCTAAACACACAGACATGTGTGGACAAGCAAACTCACATACAAATACATGACACAAATACATATAAATAATGACGCAATAATAAAAGAAAAAGTAAATATATACACTTGTGAACAATTAAAAAATAAAATTGATGAATTAATTCATAAAATAATTTTTAATCTAGGAAAATTGCTGAATTTGTCATAAAATTTTCTATATGGACTTACAAATAATATGTTTCTTAGGTTTTATCAGAATCATGGTGGCATTTTAGTCTATTACACTATGGGTGTTAGTTTCATAATGAAAAAATGGATCATAACATTGTTGGGAATATAATGTACATATGGAAATAAGTCACATTTTAATGGAAACTAGACACTATAAAAATATAAAACTGATTATTTAATAGGCACTTGATAGATGATGTCATATATGTGGCACCAATTCAAGTATTTATGCATATTACAAAGCTCAGCAGTGCAATGTCAGTTTTCATATGGAGAAATTGAGACCTAATATAGCAAAAATTTAGGACCTAGTATTGCATATATGGAGATTTCATTTTTTTTGAACCAACTGCTAGGTGCTTTATGAAAGTGTCATGTGAATGTTCAATGTCAAGCTTACTCTTCCTTGTTCATATAATCTGCAAGTAATTATAATCATATTTCTTCTTCCTTTTTATTATGACAATTTTATCTTGTAATGTTGGCTTCATAATGAAATGTAATGAAATTATGCTAATGATTTGGTATTGCAGAAATAGTAATTTCAGTGTTCAAAGAGCTAACTGACAGATCATGGAACCAGGCAGAATATTTTTTACTGCTTCACTGGCAAGTGAAATACTAGCTTTACTTATGACATAAAAATTCTTTAAAATTATCTTTATAATGAATCAATTTCTATTTTTCTCATAAAGTCTGTTATAGTTCTCAAATATGTATTTTTAATTTATACTTATTTCATGGGTATTAGTGCTTTTTCTGCATTTATGTCTGTGTGAAGGTGTCAGATCCCCTGGAACTGTAGTCAAGGAAAGCTCTGAGCTGCCATGTGGGCACCAGGAGTTGAACCCAAGTCCTCTGGAAAAGCAGACAGTGCTCCCAACCACTGAGCTCCTTTTTTATTTTTTGTTTGTTTGTTTGAGATAAAGTTTAATGTAGGATTCCCTTCTTTATGTTGTGAATACCATTTATTAATAAAGAAGCTGTTTGGGCCTATTGTAGCATCAACTAGGGCAAAACATACATTCCAAGCAGATAGAGGAGGAGAGAGTAGGCAGAATCAGAGAAGAGTCACATAGTCGCCATAGGAGACAGATGTGGGACAGAAACTTACTGGTAGGCCACAACCATGTGGCAATATACAACTTAATAGAAATTGGTTATTTTAAGATATAAGAGCTAGTAAGAAGTGTGAGCTGATAGCCCACGCAGTATTGTAATAATATAGTTTATTTGTGGTATTTTGGGTCTGGGCAGCAGGGAAATGAACCAGCACCCTCCATCTACAGATTGGTGCCAATGTGGCACCTATGTCCACATAAAATCTGAGAGATTTTGAAAAGAAATTCTAGACACACACACACACACACACACACACACACACACACACAAAAAAAAAAAAAAAAAAAAACAGAGCTTGGCACAGCTTCTTGGTAGTTGCATTTTGTTTTCAGATGGGTTCTGTTTGTTGGAGGCTCATTAAAGAGAAGGCTTACTGACTCAGCTTAAGAAATGGCAGCTCCCTGGTTCATGCTTCCAACACAAACTCTAGCTGTTTCAGTAGACCAAGCCTTTGAATAGGATTTGTGAGCAGCATGGTACTAGTTACTTAATGCTGACATAGACTAGCTGCTACCCTGGAGCTGGGGCATCTTGCTTGGCTCTCAGAGACAGCAAACATGCCTCCACCATGTTGGACTGGACAGAGCCACAGACTTGGTACTAGCTATACTTGTTTCACATTTAAAATTTAAAAAAAGCATCCTGATCAAAAAATAATTACAGATATATAATAAAGACATATATTTAGATGGAAAAACTAAATGGGTCACATTGTTGAATGAATGTATGTAGACTTGGGAGAGAGAAGAAAAAAGAGTAAAGAGACAGTAAAAGTAATATAAAGAATATGCAACATAGATTAATGAAATAAAGAAAGAAAATAAATATTAAATTTGTCAAAAAAGTAATAGAGTAAGAAAAATAAGCCCACATAAAGATGGACTATATGCAGAGACTGAATTATGTATATTATTGTTTTCTTTGAAAGTTTTGACTGTGAATGAGCTAAGTACAGATAGATATTGTACAGGTTGTTGAGCTAAATCAATATATTTTTAAGGTATCTTGGCTTCAAAATTTGGATCTAAGTATATATTTCTTTAGAAAAGAGATTCTGCTTTTGTTTCCACAGAGGATGACAATATGTGGATTCTGTCTAGACTAATGTGATTTGATGGACCAAGATCCCCTGAAAGGTTTCTGTGAACCCTCCAAAAGAAAATACATTGTTCCCCCAAAAGCAGAAAGCAGTTAACAGCACTGCTATGTGCTAGCAAAGGATATTTAGGTTATTTCATATAAAACTGGATGTTTTCACAATAGCTTCACAAATCTGAAAGTACCTAGAAAAATCACCAAACATTATATGTTATTAAAAAAGTCATTAAATGTATTGATGGGCACAAACTTAAGGCAGAAATATGTTGACACTCTTTTCTTCTTTAGATAATGTTCATTTTTGAAGGTAGATTAATCATTCCCAATATTCCAATAAATCATAATAGGTTTCATGGTTATATTTAAAATTCCTGGATATATTTATTAAATAACAAATAATTAAACACATAGTCACATCAGAAGTTATTTTTTTTATCAATTTTGTAGACTAGAAGGCTTGTACACCAAAGGAAAGATATTAAGACTTAATAAGTTCTCGAAGGTAGTTGTAGAAAGTTTAGCAGAATTGATTTGTGTCTCTTAGTAGTATATAGTATGTGTATATTTCTATGTCTGTGAGTAATAAAGCTATCCAAGGCTACTTTTCAGCAGATAATTGCATAAATGATTAGCTTACTTCGTGTTTTCCAGATAATAAAATAAACACAAAAACACACAACAAAATATAAATAATCAAACAAACACAAAAGAAAGTTTTGAAAGAAAAACTTTGCAGAGAAGTTCCTCCAAACTTTTCTACCTGGATCCAATATTTCTGGCAAAATTAATTCTTGGTGATGTAGAGACATTCAGCTCATTCTAGGTGGTCTCAAGTTAACTTACAGCTGCAGACATTTTTTACATGCTGCATAAATTAAGTTTTAAAATTTACTAGCTGACAGGTATAAGCTTGAGAAATTTGAGTTATGCAAATACTAAACAAGCAAAATTCACAACAATGGAAAGTATATATGTTTATTTGCCTACTGCCAAATCAATCCAACTTACTTACAAGAAAAGACTCTTGTTTAGTCAAGGACATGAAATAAATTGATGGATTTATTTTCGGTACTTTGGGAATAATAGTGTTTTATAGAACATCTTCCACTGACCCCAATCTTTAGAATATTGTGATACTTTCCTACTTGACATTTTCCACAGATTTTAAAAGATAAAGTGTTTCAGAATCTCATTTTATTTGCTAAGTAAATCCATCTTAGTCATATCAACAAGTGAGAGTTATTTTAGCCCTTTTAATAATCCACTAATAACATTTGTGCTGTACATATACATCTGAGTTTGGGGTCATCCTCTAGAACATTGTTGACCTTCCTGGAGTCACACCCTTAGGAAGTCTCTCTCCCTTTCCCATAAGCTATTAACTATTCATAGTTGCACAGTTAGTGGTTGGGACTCATTACTCATGATCTTATCATTCGTTGTTAGATTGTTTACTGACCTAATCTGGCACAGGTCTCATTCAGTCAACCCAAGCCAATGTGAGTTTATGAGTGCAGCAGTTCTGTTATGTCCAGAGGATAGTTTTGCTTTAGTCCTCCACAACTTCTAATTCTAATTGTCTTTTAAAGCCCTCTTATGTAAGGGTCTCTGATCTTTGGGAAGGGAGTGAAACAGACACCCTTTGTTTTGTTGAGTATTCCCTAGTTACTGTCGGCTCTTTGACCACTGGTGACTATTTAAGTTATTTGCTATCCAAAGAAATTTCTCTAATGAGGTCTACGTATTGCAGTACTTTACAGACATGAATTCAGATATGAATTAAGAGGGCCCCCAGGTATTATAAGTTCACTCCTGGAATCTATAAACTCCCTATCTATGGGTTTTTGGCCAGAATTGTTGTACCAGACTTGTGTTTCCTCCTAGAGAGGAGGTCTTAAATCCAATCATAAAATAATTTGTTAACCTCAAAACATGTGTGTCCTTAGCACATTCTTGTGCATCTCTGACCACACCAGCCATTATTGTACTTTCAGGGTTCCTAGCTAGGTAAGACTGTTGACTGGGTAAGACTTGGTAAGGCACCTCCCTATTTCTCCCTCATCAAACAACATGTGAATCACTTCAGCTGTATGTGAATCACCTTCTGGTATTACGACAGTTATTCAGCAGGGAGGAAACTTAAGACAATACCAAGTTGATATTTCCATATCTATGACCAATGAGTACAATGTTATCAGCAACTGAGTCTCACTATAAAGCTTCAGGGGACAACCAAGAAGAACAGTATTAATCTGTAATGTTTTGGGCATCTTCAGGACACCTGTGAGCAACTACTCAAGGAGAAGTATTTCACATCCGGTGCTTGTATTTTTTTGTGTCAGTCGAAAGCTCCTGAGAGGAACATTATCACCTGTGTAGGGTAGCAATGATTAATTACTTTATATGAGTATATATGATTGTGTGTATGTAAGAAATTTATAAAATATGTCTGTATATAGCTTTTTAGAACATCCCTAGTGGTTTTAACAGAAGGGGAATCAGCTACAGTGAAAACTCTATACCAAAAAACGGC
>NW_004949144.1:477500-482357 GCF_000317375.1 Microtus ochrogaster
ACACACACACACACACCCACACACACACACACACACACAAAAAAAAAAAAAAAAAAACAGAGCTTGGCACAGCTTCTTGGTAGTTGCATTTTGTTTTCAGATGGGTTCTGTTTGTTGGAGGCTCATTAAAGAGAAGGCTTACTGACTCAGCTTAAGAAATGGCAGCTCCCTGGTTCATGCTTCCAACACAAACTCTAGCTGTTTCAGTAGACCAAGCCTTTGAATAGGATTTGTGAGCAGCATGGTACTAGTTACTTAATGCTGACATAGACTAGCTGCTACCCTGGAGCTGGGGCATCTTGCTTGGCTCTCAGAGACAGCAAACATGCCTCCACCATGTTGGACTGGACAGAGCCACAGACTTGGTACTAGCTATACTTGTTTCACATTTAAAATTTAAAAAAAGCATCCTGATCAAAAAATAATTACAGATATATAATAAAGACATATATTTAGATGGAAAAACTAAATGGGTCACATTGTTGAATGAATGTATGTAGACTTGGGAGAGAGAAGAAAAAAGAGTAAAGAGACAGTAAAAGTAATATAAAGAATATGCAACATAGATTAATGAAATAAAGAAAGAAAATAAATATTAAATTTGTCAAAAAAGTAATAGAGTAAGAAAAATAAGCCCACATAAAGATGGACTATATGCAGAGACTGAATTATGTATATTATTGTTTTCTTTGAAAGTTTTGACTGTGAATGAGCTAAGTACAGATAGATATTGTACAGGTTGTTGAGCTAAATCAATATATTTTTAAGGTATCTTGGCTTCAAAATTTGGATCTAAGTATATATTTCTTTAGAAAAGAGATTCTGCTTTTGTTTCCACAGAGGATGACAATATGTGGATTCTGTCTAGACTAATGTGATTTGATGGACCAAGATCCCCTGAAAGGTTTCTGTGAACCCTCCAAAAGAAAATACATTGTTCCCCCAAAAGCAGAAAGCAGTTAACAGCACTGCTATGTGCTAGCAAAGGATATTTAGGTTATTTCATATAAAACTGGATGTTTTCACAATAGCTTCACAAATCTGAAAGTACCTAGAAAAATCACCAAACATTATATGTTATTAAAAAAGTCATTAAATGTATTGATGGGCACAAACTTAAGGCAGAAATATGTTGACACTCTTTTCTTCTTTAGATAATGTTCATTTTTGAAGGTAGATTAATCATTCCCAATATTCCAATAAATCATAATAGGTTTCATGGTTATATTTAAAATTCCTGGATATATTTATTAAATAACAAATAATTAAACACATAGTCACATCAGAAGTTATTTTTTTTATCAATTTTGTAGACTAGAAGGCTTGTACACCAAAGGAAAGATATTAAGACTTAATAAGTTCTCGAAGGTAGTTGTAGAAAGTTTAGCAGAATTGATTTGTGTCTCTTAGTAGTATATAGTATGTGTATATTTCTATGTCTGTGAGTAATAAAGCTATCCAAGGCTACTTTTCAGCAGATAATTGCATAAATGATTAGCTTACTTCGTGTTTTCCAGATAATAAAATAAACACAAAAACACACAACAAAATATAAATAATCAAACAAACACAAAAGAAAGTTTTGAAAGAAAAACTTTGCAGAGAAGTTCCTCCAAACTTTTCTACCTGGATCCAATATTTCTGGCAAAATTAATTCTTGGTGATGTAGAGACATTCAGCTCATTCTAGGTGGTCTCAAGTTAACTTACAGCTGCAGACATTTTTTACATGCTGCATAAATTAAGTTTTAAAATTTACTAGCTGACAGGTATAAGCTTGAGAAATTTGAGTTATGCAAATACTAAACAAGCAAAATTCACAACAATGGAAAGTATATATGTTTATTTGCCTACTGCCAAATCAATCCAACTTACTTACAAGAAAAGACTCTTGTTTAGTCAAGGACATGAAATAAATTGATGGATTTATTTTCGGTACTTTGGGAATAATAGTGTTTTATAGAACATCTTCCACTGACCCCAATCTTTAGAATATTGTGATACTTTCCTACTTGACATTTTCCACAGATTTTAAAAGATAAAGTGTTTCAGAATCTCATTTTATTTGCTAAGTAAATCCATCTTAGTCATATCAACAAGTGAGAGTTATTTTAGCCCTTTTAATAATCCACTAATAACATTTGTGCTGTACATATACATCTGAGTTTGGGGTCATCCTCTAGAACATTGTTGACCTTCCTGGAGTCACACCCTTAGGAAGTCTCTCTCCCTTTCCCATAAGCTATTAACTATTCATAGTTGCACAGTTAGTGGTTGGGACTCATTACTCATGATCTTATCATTCGTTGTTAGATTGTTTACTGACCTAATCTGGCACAGGTCTCATTCAGTCAACCCAAGCCAATGTGAGTTTATGAGTGCAGCAGTTCTGTTATGTCCAGAGGATAGTTTTGCTTTAGTCCTCCACAACTTCTAATTCTAATTGTCTTTTAAAGCCCTCTTATGTAAGGGTCTCTGATCTTTGGGAAGGGAGTGAAACAGACACCCTTTGTTTTGTTGAGTATTCCCTAGTTACTGTCGGCTCTTTGACCACTGGTGACTATTTAAGTTATTTGCTATCCAAAGAAATTTCTCTAATGAGGTCTACGTATTGCAGTACTTTACAGACATGAATTCAGATATGAATTAAGAGGGCCCCCAGGTATTATAAGTTCACTCCTGGAATCTATAAACTCCCTATCTATGGGTTTTTGGCCAGAATTGTTGTACCAGACTTGTGTTTCCTCCTAGAGAGGAGGTCTTAAATCCAATCATAAAATAATTTGTTAACCTCAAAACATGTGTGTCCTTAGCACATTCTTGTGCATCTCTGACCACACCAGCCATTATTGTACTTTCAGGGTTCCTAGCTAGGTAAGACTGTTGACTGGGTAAGACTTGGTAAGGCACCTCCCTATTTCTCCCTCATCAAACAACATGTGAATCACTTCAGCTGTATGTGAATCACCTTCTGGTATTACGACAGTTATTCAGCAGGGAGGAAACTTAAGACAATACCAAGTTGATATTTCCATATCTATGACCAATGAGTACAATGTTATCAGCAACTGAGTCTCACTATAAAGCTTCAGGGGACAACCAAGAAGAACAGTATTAATCTGTAATGTTTTGGGCATCTTCAGGACACCTGTGAGCAACTACTCAAGGAGAAGTATTTCACATCCGGTGCTTGTATTTTTTTGTGTCAGTCGAAAGCTCCTGAGAGGAACATTATCACCTGTGTAGGGTAGCAATGATTAATTACTTTATATGAGTATATATGATTGTGTGTATGTAAGAAATTTATAAAATATGTCTGTATATAGCTTTTTAGAACATCCCTAGTGGTTTTAACAGAAGGGGAATCAGCTACAGTGAAAACTCTATACCAAAAAACGGCTACTTTATTCACAAGGTATTAACATCAATATGCCCTGCATCTTGGTTTAAACATTCACTAAAATCCTTGTCTCTGATGAGTTGCTCGTGAAATGAGACTGATTTTAATTATTGATGATTCTTTGGTTTTTAGCACTTTAATTTAATTTTATATTCTTTAAAGAAATGGCCGATGCAGCAATCAATGACTGTACAGGGTCGAGATACAAAGAGAACATTTACAAGACAGTTTCTAAACCTAAGATCAAATACTACAAAGAAGATGGGGCAGAAAGATTTTAAGTGCCAGAGGGCCAGCAAGTCTCCTGTGAGATTGTGTCTCCTATATATGTTATGGAAACTGTATGCATGAAATTTCAACAATATGGTTATCTGAACAAGGCTTGAAGAATGACAAAAGGAACTCTCACCTGGTCAACACCCAGATAAAGAACTTTTAGTATCTAATGACTGTTAAGAGATGGAGAATTATTCTGTCCCAGGGTTGAGGCCACTAACTTTTTATCAAATACTAACGGTCAACCCTGAAATCATGTATGTACACACAACACTGAAACACAAAAAAGTTGAACAAAGTTGAGTATTCAGATCTATTTTTCTGATTATTTATGTCATATGAAATATGAACCTTTAAATTCTATTGTCAAAAGTTTATTTTAAATTGATAATACTAATGTTAAAGGGAAAAATGAAGTTCTGGTAATATGTTTTCTTTTCTTTGAGGGTTTCTCTGGGTAGCTTTGTAGCCTGTTCTGGCACTTGTACTGTAGACTAGGCTGGCCTTGAATAAACAGAGATCCACCTGCGTCTGCCTCCCAATTCCTGGGATTAAAATCATATGGCATCACCACCTGGTGGTAATGTATTTTCTTCATTTCCTCAAAATCAGAAAATTGTTCATCCATAACTTAATCTAGATTTTAATATGAAAGTTTAAATTTTATAGAAATATATACTAGAATTACTAAAGTAGACATAATTATTTATGTACATAGAAATAGAAAACAAAATAATGGTTTGCTGTTTTAACTTTAGTACAGTGGCTGTGCCTCAATTTATTGCCTCTTCAGCCAGCAATTATGACTCCGGCAGTTCCCGGCCTGCTTCTCTGGCAGCAGGATGGCCACTCACTCGGGCAGCAACCTGCTAGGAATTCTGTTTTGGCAGGAACTGTCTCTGCCCATGCCACTAAAATTAGTTTTAGCTACATCTCTATTGTTCTGCTTAAAATAAAACTCTAGATTCAAAATCTGGGGTGATAAACTTCTAGCAGAGAGACTAAGTAATAACTAACTAACCCTTTCTTCTTGTTGGCATCTCCCTGTACTGCTCACATAAACAAGCACTACTCAGAACTCCTCCCTACTACTTCTAGTGCATCTCTCTCTATCTCTTCCAGATGTCCTCTGAAGCTTTATGATTGTTTGCTGTCAACTAGCTGGAAACTCAACCAACATTA
>NW_004949144.1:482457-488303 GCF_000317375.1 Microtus ochrogaster
AACTCACAGAGATCCGCCTGCCTCTGCCTCCCGAGTGCTGGGATTAAAGGCGTGTGCCACCACCCCCCGGCTCAACCAACATTAATTTTGTTTAATTAATATTAATTGCTAAATCAGTGTTCGCAGTGTGATTGAGTGTCCCCCCCCCAAGAGTATTCCATTTATCTCATTTTGACAACATTCAATTTGTTGTAGTCAGTGAATAAACCTGTTCATAAATAAAGAATTAGAATAAAATATACAAAGTTTTGACAAAACGGACATATAACACTGACTCTGCAATGGATGGGTTGCATTCCCCTTAGGACACTGATTTTTCCCCCTCTCCCAAAGTATATGAAATGCTAGAATCATGCAACGTGCCATTAAATCATTATCTGAAAAGATTTTCCCCAGGAGCTGTTTGTTTTATATACAGAACCAAAATCTTTTCCAACCCAGAATGGAAGCTGCATGCTGAGACTCTGGAAAGCTCCTTGCAAGGGGGTATAATTCTTGCTGAAGAACCAAGTCCTGGATCTTTTTTGAAAGCTCACGAAATCTCACTATCAGCACCAATCCCACAAAGCCCCACCCTTACCCCGTTTCTATTTGTTTCTTTTCATACTTGAGTTCAGTTTGCTACCAGGAAGTGACTAGGCCCTGTGACTCTACACTGAAGGTATGCATGCTTTTCTATTCTTAAAATGTTTTCTCTCAAATGTCCCATTCTGGATTATCATGCCTTATTCATAGGTCTCACCACTAAACAACTGGATAATTGTGAAAGTTTTCAAATAAACAAGGTTCATTTTATTTGCTCAGTATTGCTTTATTGACTGAAATTATTTCCAGTCCTACTCATTTATACAGTACTTGTCTTTATTTGCCATCCATTAGGATTATGACTTATGTTTCCCTGCTATATTTAGCAATTATTCTTGAATTTAAATGAGCCTTTTATAATTCTTAAGTTATTGATTTGTGATGAACTATACCATGATAGTCATTCTTCATTTCTATCAGGATGTGTGATATTCTTCATGTGCCTTGGTGACAGTTAGTGATATTGGCAAAGTAGGTATTTTAGAGAATTGAGTGTAGTGGGTATAATTTTAATTTTTTTGTGCTGTGTCCTCAGCCCTGCAGGACAACAGAGAGACTGAATAGAGAGCCATCTTGCTGTGTGTATGAGCCAACCCTCCTCTGTGACTATTCACAAAAGAATAAGTGTTTTCTACTTTACATGCATGGGTATAGTAGTCCTGAATTTGCTAGATATTTGACTTTAATTCTTGATCAATTATGATGGAAAATGGCCTGGAAAACTTTTACAAAACTCAATATTAAGTAATATACAATAATATTGACAAAATGAATAAATTATTGAAAAATAAATAAGTGATTTGGATCTTAAATACACATTTATGGGTATTTGTGCAAATGTATCTATCTATTTCTACCTTATAAAAAGTGAGCTGATGATAAAATATTTTCTCAGTACTTTTATTTGAAGAATAAAAATATCCACGGCATTATTTTCTAGATAAAAATATGAGAATTATGGACATCATGAGGCTAGGTCTCTTTAAAGACCTGCATTTTTGAACTGTGTATATGCCTTAGAGCTCAAAATAATTTCCATAGACATATTTCATATTTCTAGTTTTGTGACCTTTTATATACTAAGACATTTTTAAAGCTTCTTGATCCTAACTCAATTAGAACAAATATGTAGACTAAGGTAAATATAGAAAAACCAAAAATTTAATGTTTTTAATTTTTAATTTATACATTACCCTTTCAGATTTCAATATTTTCTGTTTCATTGACTAGAAAATACGACAGATTCTGCTGGATCTGTGTGTGCGGAAAGCAGTTCTGGTCTGACTTGCCTGATCTGTGTGAGGAGACACATTTTCCGGGAAGAGCTTCAGACTCTGTCACTGGCAAACTTCCATGTTTGCACCTTTGCTAGTGTGTGTGAAAGAGTTAAGAGTAAATATGTTATGAGAATAAACTCAGAAGTTCTCAAAAATCTTCAAATAGATTTAGCATTTCAAATGAATGTGTCATCAAAACTAAACATATATGAAAAATGGGGAATTTTTGGCAAACAATATATGGTATCTTTCAAAACACATTTGTGATAATCTTAACCATGGAAATAATAATTGGAAATTTAGGAAATGGATTCTTAGTACTGCTGAACTGCATGAACTTGGTCAAGAGAAAGAAGATCTCATTAGTTAATCAAATCCTCATTGCTTTGGCGACCTCCAGAATTTGTCTGCTCTGGTTATCGTACACAGCTTTATTTATCATGGTACTGAACCCAGATTTAATGACTGCAAGGGCAAAAAAAGTCATTCACCATCTGTGGATTATAACCAACCATTTCAGCATCTGGCTTGCTACATGCCTCTGTATCTTTTATTTTCTCAAAATAGCCAATTTTTCTAACTTGTTTTTTCTTCATTTAAAGTGGAGAGTGAAAAAGACAGTTTCAGTAATATGGCTGGTGTCCCTGGTCCTCTTGTTTTTACATATTTTTCTGGTCAACTTGAATATTGATGTGTGGATAAATGAGTCTCAAGGAAACATGAGCTTCAGTTCTCATTACCCTGAAGAATTCAGTAAGCACGTGTTAATTCTTGACACTATTTTCCTGTTTGTCCCCTTTGGTGTGTCCCTATTATCTTTCCTCCTGCTCATCTTCTCCCTGTGGACACATCACAAGAAAATGCAGCAGAATGTCCAAGGATGCAGAGATGCCAGAACTACAGCCCACATCAAAGCCTTGAGAATGGTGATTGCCTTTCTCCTGCTATACACCATTTTTATTTTGTTTCTTTTAATACAACTTTGGAAGTATGAGTTACTGAAGAAAGATCTTTTCATTTCGTTTTGTCAAGTGTTTTTCCTAGCTTTTCCTTCAGTCCATTCTTGTGTCCTGATTCTGGGAGATATAAAACTGAGACAAGACTTTCTCTCTGTATTCTGGTGGCTGATAAGCAGACCCAACAATATGGAGACCCCAGATCCCTAAAACTTTGAATATTATGTTTCACATTCTAGAAGAAGATTAACCAACAAAAATTTCTATCTTATTCATTTTTGGTTTCCTTTGTTTGACTTCATAAATTTTATAAAAACTATGTATGCAATAGGAACTATGGAAAAATATTAGAAATTTAGAACATTATATAAAAATTATTTTTTAATATATTTATCTTAAAAGGACATGAATATGAGTCATTGAAATATAACCATAGCAATATGTAATTTTTGTATCAGTCATTTATTTCTGAGATTTTTAAATTATTAGCTCATATTATATGTATGTTAATATTAATCACCAAAAAGTTTAAAATTATAGTCACATAAATATAATTTGGTAATATAGAATACATAGATAAAAGTTCTGAGGATAAATGAATCATATGTAGACTAATAATTAAAGAACAATAAAGATGCTTTATTCCATATTAAACTATAATTATAAATTATATTTTACTAATTATTTAGAATTATAAGGCTGTTTTATTAAAATTGTTGTATTTTTATTGCTAGTGTCAGCATCCACAATTATGAAAATTCTCCCATTATTTTTATTAATAATGGAATTTCCACTTGGAAATATTACTGTATAATTTCCTATATTATTGAAGGAACATCATATACTTTGTCTTGTAATTTTTAAATAATTTTAGATTATAATAACACTGTATCATTTCCCTTCCATTTCTTCCTTCCCTCATCTTTCATATAACCCTTCTTGCTCTCATTCAAATTCATGCCCTCTTTTTCATTAAGTGTTGTAACATGCATAATGTTTTTGTGTCTATATGTATGTGTGTGTATATGTATATACACACACATACATATATATATTCCTAAATACATAAGCTGAACTTGCTCAGTACATATAGTGTTACTTGAATATACATATTTAATGCATTACCATAACAAACCAAGATATATGATAGTTTTGTAAAACACCATGTCAAAGCTAGGCAGTGGTGGTGCATTCCTTTAATCCCAGCACTTGGGAGTCAGAGACCATTAGATCTCTGTGAGTATGAGGCTAACCTGGTCTACAAGAGCTAGCTCCAGGACAGCTAAAGCTGTTATACAAAGAAACCCTGTCTCAAAAACAAACAAACAAACAAACAAAACAAACAAAACAAAACAAAAAATCCTCACTGATGGGAAAGGGTCTTCTGTTTTGTGTTAATTTCATTGGTTAAATAAAGAGGCTGCCTTGGCCCTTTAATAGGACAGAAAATTAGGTAGGTGGAGTAGACAGACAGAATGCTGGGAGAAAGAAGCCAAGTCACTCAGTCGCCATGATTCTCCCACTCCAGATAGATGCAGGTTAAGATCATTCCTGGTAAGCCAGCTCGTAGTGCTACACAGAATATTAAAAATGGGTTAGATCAATATGTAAGACGTAGCCAATAAGAGGTTAAAACTAATGGGCCAAGCAGTGCTTAAAAGGTGGATCTCTGTGAGTTCGAGACCAGCCTGGTCTACAAGAGCTAGTGCCAGGACAGGCTCCAAAGCCACAGAGAAACCCTGTCTCGAAAAACCAAAAAAAAAAAAAAAAAAAAAGAATACAGTTTCCGTGTACTTATTCCTGATAAAGCTAGCCAGGAATGTAGCCCACAGCTCATCAGTACAGTGTGGCACCCAGCGTGGTAATGAACTCCACGTAAAACCTGAGAGAGCTTAATTTTAAACAGAGAAAAACAGAGTTTAACAAAGATTTTTGCTGTTTGTTGGTGGCATGCCGTAGAGAGATTTCCTGATTCGGCAACAGCAGCAGAAAAAACGCTGCATCATTTTAAAGCGCAGCTTCTTGGGGCTGTGCCGCCAGTGCAAACTCTGGCTTTAAAGCATTTCAATGGCTTTTATGGGACTGGATGTTTGTGTTCCCACTTTGAATTGAAGGAGAGTGCTCTGAGACCATGCTAATGTCTCAGCGCTCCCCACCTGCACATGGCAGATGGCAGAAGAGCATGGTGGATTCCTGCCGCCATACAGAGATGTGTTTTCAGACTGCTGCAGTGCTCTGTGTGTCAGATTTGGCTGTAACTTGGATGAAAAGAGTTTCTGTGCCACACGCTCAGTCTTGGAGTTAAACTGCTGAGTGTGGCTCCAATGTGGATTTGCTGTGTGCCTGGAGCTGTGTGCAGCTCAGGGGCACCCAAAGGATCTGAGGCAGGAGTGGCTGCTCCATGCTGAACTGTGCTGACCTCAGGAAGAAACGATCTTAATTACCATAACAACAGCACAGTTAAGGTTTAGACTGGCAGTAAACAGGCAGTACCGAATTACCCCTACATGGTGCAAACAGTTGTTTTTTTTTTCGAGAAGACGGCATACGAGATTAAGCATGGTGACTGGAGTTGAGACAGGGTTTCTCTGTGGCTTTGGAGCCTGTCCTGGAACTAACTCACAAAGATCCACCTGCCTCTGCCTCCCGAGTGCTGGGATTAAAGGCATGCACCATCGCCTGGCTGTGCAAACAGTTTTTAAGAAGTGCTTAGCATTTTAAGAACTGCTCCTGGATAGTAAAAAAAAAAAATTCACAATAGGACAGATTCAGACCACTAAATGGACCACAATGTAGGATGAGTGTATGTAGGCTTGAGAGAGAGAGAAAAAAATATATATAGAGAGAGAATAAAGTTAATGCCCTTATAAAAAAAGGGGAATAAAGTCTTTAAAGAGACAGAGTACAGATAGATAGACTAAAAGAAATAAAGAAAAATAATTGGGAGGCAGAGGCAGGCGGATCTCTGTGAGTTCGAGACCAGCCTGGTCTACAGAGCTAGTTCCAGGACAGGCTCCAAAGCTACAGA
>NW_004949144.1:488878-490845 GCF_000317375.1 Microtus ochrogaster
TTGGTATGGATTTTAAGGTCAATTTTGTTATATGTATATGTATTTCTGATCTTGATTAAGGTATTGTGATTGTGTAGTTCATTTTAAAAATGTAATGTATAATTAGAAAATATAGGTTGTTGATGGATAATCATAAATAATAGTCATGCATGTAGTCATGTTAGTTAGATTTTCTGAATATATAGAGATATATTTCAGTTAGACATTCTTCATATCTTTCAAAGACTACAGAATATGGCATTTTAAATGTTTTAATAACTTAGGACTTTTCATGACAAAGAGACACGTCTGCTCCTGACAGCACCAACCTACTTTGAGAGGAAGATGGGCATCGAAGAGGCTCCTTATGGAGTTTGATAGCCATTTGGGCAAGAAACTGCTCTTGCCTGGACTGATGCATAAACTGGACACAGAGAACCCACAGAAAGAGGACTGCTGAAAGGTAAGATGGTCTTTCGTGGTTCCTGATTCATGAAAGAGTCTGTGAGACATTCTGCAGGACATAGCAGAAAGTGATTGGACTGTCTTTGGAATTTCCTGCTTCATGAAAATGTCTGCTGGAAACTATGGGCCTGAAGGCTGAAGATGGATGCCCCAATGGTACAGAGAAACTTTGGGTGACTGTCCAGGCAGTGAGATGTTTCTGTCATTTCTAGAGTTTTGGAAGTTTCTTACTTCTTGTTTACTTAGGTAATATTATATCCTTCTGGAGTCTTTGATGGAGTTGAAGAATGGTTAGTTATAGTTTTCCTTAGTTATGATAAAAGATAAAATAGATATAAATATTTTAGCTGTAATTCTTGCTTGAAAACTATTTTGTTATATGTAATTTTACTATGTTAAAGTGAAAGCCTTTCTTTTTTGTTTAAAGGGAAAAAGGGGAAATGATGGGGGAGAACCTTCTGTTTTGTGTCAATTTCATTGGTTAAATAAAGAGACTGCCTTGGTGATGTGGGAGTGTCATATAGCAATCTGTTGATTTCATTGGTTAAGTAATAAACAAACTGCTTGGGCTCATAGCTTAGAACATAGGTAGGTGGAGTAAACAGAACAGAATGCTGGGAGGAAAAGGAAGTGAGGTAAGACACCTCAGACAGAGACTCGACAGCTCTCCTCTCGGGGGCAGATGCCTCAGACAGAGACGCCATCCTCCCCTCTCCCAGGCAGACACACGCGATGAAGCTCTGACCCAGGATGGACATAGGCTAGAATCTTCCCGGTAAGACCGGTGCTCACAGATTATTAGAGATGGGTTGATTGGGATATCAGAATTAGCCAGTAAGGGCTAGAGCTAAAGGGCCAAGCAGTGTTTAAGTGAATACAGGTTGTGTGTTGTTATTTTGGGGCATAAGTTAGTCAGGTGGCTCCGGGGGTGCCAGGGACGGGGATGCAGCCCCGAAGCTCCCCATTACTACACCTTGGCCCTGATAGGACAGAAAATTAGGTAGGTGGAGTAGACAGAGAGAATGCTGGGAGAAAGAAGCCGAGTCACTCAGTCGCCATGATTCTCCCACTCCAGACAGAAGCAGGTTAAGATCTTTCCTGTTAAGCCAGCTCATGGTGCTACACAGAATATTAGAAATGGGTTAGATCAATCACAGAATATTAGAAATGGGTTAGATCAATATGTAAGACCTAACCAATAAGAGGCTGGAACAAATGGGCCAGGCAGTGTTTAAAAGAATACAGTTTCCATGTAATTTTTTCGGGGCATAAGTGAGCTGGGGCCCAGGAGCTGGGCGGCAGGAACACAGCCCGCAGCTCCTTCAACACCTCACCATGATGATATTGTTGTTTTCTAATTCTTTATTCTATTATGTACCTGTATCATGCCACAGTTAAACAGTAGAATAATGATGTGGGAGTGATTTCTTATTAATAAAGAAACTGCCTAGGCCCCTTGATAGGCCAACCCTTAGGTGGGTGGAGTAAACAGAACAGAATTCTGGGAGAAAGAAGCTGAGTCA
>NW_004949144.1:502084-510941 GCF_000317375.1 Microtus ochrogaster
ATGGAGAAGTCAGGTGTGATTCTGATAGGTTTACCTTTATAAGTAATTTGGCCTTTTTCCTTTGCAGCTCTTAATATTCTTTCCTTATTCTGTATGCTTTGTGTTTTGATAATTATATGGCAAGGGGATTTTTTTTTTGATCCAGCCTATTCAGTGTTCTGTATGCTTTTTATTGTACCTCTTAAGACATTTCAATGAGAAATAGAAGCTATAAAATAAAAAAAAAAAACTAGGCATCTCCTATATTCAGGCACAAAACAAAGAGATTGAGATATTTAAGCAGTCATATATATATATATATATATGACTTTTCTACCTTTTATTTTTTTCCCAATCCTAGGGCCTTGAGCATGCATTCTATACAGATCTTTACTTCTAATCTACATCCCCAAACAGTACCCCCAACTCCTTCCTTCTGAGTTCTCACATGTATAAAGCTACTTTTCATGTGACTGTTACAAGATATAACAGGACTTGAGGATTCTGGTGGAAAGTGAGAGTAACAACCTTCAGTAGAGGGAACTCCTATACAAATTCAAACAAAACATAATTAGACATTGCCATCTATTTTCAGGGATATCCGAGCATCCCACCTAGAGCCCTCCTTGTTCCCTAGCATCTTTAGATCTGTGGATTGTGGCATGGCTATTCTTTATAGATAATAGTCACTTATAAGTGAGTACATACCATTTTTGTCTTTCTGGATCTAGGTTACCTCACTTGGGGTGAGTTTTTTCTAGTTTCATCCATTTGCCTGCAAATTTCATAATATCATTGTTTCTCATAACTGAGTAATACTCCTTTGTGTAAATGCACCACATTTTCTTTATTTATTCAATGAGTTAGGGAAATTTAGGTTGCTTCCAGGTTCTGGCTATTATGAATCAAGCTGCTATGAACATAAGTGTCCTTATGGTACGACTGAGCATCCTTTGGAAATTTGCCCAAGAATGATATATCTGGGTCTTGTGGTAGACTAATTACCAATTTTCGAAGAAACTGCCATATTGACATCCAAACTGGCTATATAAATTTGCACTTCTACCAGCCATGGAGGAGCATTCCTCTTGCTATGTTGTCAGAAGTTTCTGTCCTGCCTGGTTTCCACAATAGTTAAGTTCCCAAAGAAATCACACAGAGGTCTATGTTAGTTATAAACTAATTGGCCCATTAGTCCAGGCTTCTTATTAACTCTTATAACTTATATTAGCCCATTATTCTCATCTATGCTAGCCACATGGCTCGGTCCCTTATTCAGTGAGGCAGTCACATTCTGCTTCTTCTTTGGTGGGTCATGACTGCGGACTAGGACTTCCTTCTTCCCAGAATTCTCCTGTTCTCATTGACCCATCTCTACTTCCTGTCTGGTTGTTCTACCTGTACTTCCTGCCTGACTACTGACCAATCAATACAGGCACTTGTCCCACATCATTGCTCCATATTCTCTCCAGCATAAACTGTCATTTGTTTGCCTTAGTCATTCTGAAGGGTGTACAATTTCCCTGTTGGATGAGGATGGTGAACAATTCTTTAAGTGTTTCTCGGCCATTTGAGATTCTTCTGTTGAGAATTCTGTTTAGATATATACACCATTTTTAATTGTATTATTTGTGGTTTTGTGATATCTAACATTTTGAGTTCTTTATATATTTTGAAAATCGGCCCTCTGATGTGGGGTTTTTGAAAATAATTTCCCATTCTAAAGGCTGTCATTCTGTCCCTAACAGTGTCCTTTACCTTACACAAGTTTTTAATTTAATGAGGTCCCATCTATTACTTATGATCTTAGTGTCTGTCCTAATGGTGTTCTTCTATTCAGGAAGTTGTCTCCTGGACAATGTGTTCAGGCTCTTTCCTACTTTTTCTTCTAACAAGTTCAGTGTAACTGGATTTACGTTGAGCTCTGTGATCCACTTATACTTGAGATTTTTCAGTTTGATAGATATGAACCTATTTGCATTCTTCTATGTGCTGGAATGTAGTTATAGAAGAACCATTTGTTAAAGATGCTTTCATTTTTCATTCATTAATTTTGGCTTTTTCATCAAAAATCAGGTGTCCATATTTATGTGGCTTTATGTCTGGGCTCTCAGTTCAATTCTATTGACTCTCCTCCCTGTTTTTATGCTAATTAAATGTTTTATTAATATAGCTCTGTAGTAGAGCTTGAAATCAGGCATGGTGATACCTCCAGAAGTTCTTTTATTGTACAGAATTGTTTTAACTATCCTTGTTTATTTTTTTTTCAGTGAAGCCGAATATTACCCTTCCAACATTTGTAAAGAATATGTGTTGGAATTTTATGGGGATTGCATTAAATCTTTATATAGCTTTTGGTAAGATGGATATTTTTACTATGTTAATCCTACCAATCCATGAGCATGGGAGATCTTTCAATCTTCTTATATCTTCTCCAATTTTGTATGTGGACTTGGAATGAGTGGAGAGGGAAACATGAAGGGCTTGGTTGGAAGTGAATAGAGTAGGGATAACTGAAAGAGATGACTGGAAAGGGGGACATTTTGGGGTCAGGTAGAAACCTGCTGCAAGGGAAAACCTCAGAAATCTACAAGGATGACTTCAGCTAAGATTTCTAGTAACAGTGAATAAATAACCTGAGTTCGCCATCTCCTATGATCTGGAAAGACTTCAGTGGAGGGATTTTGAAACCAACCCAACCACATAATCTTCCACCTACAGATTTCCTGCCTGTGGGATATGCTGGGGTAATAATGGTGGTGTAGAGAATGTGAGAGTGGACAACCAATGACTTGTACAGTCTGATACCCATACCATGAAAGTGAGTCCACCATTGACACTGCCTGGAGTACCAAGACCCAAAGCCTGCATGGTGCAGAGACCTATGATAAAACCAAACATGGCTGGAGAAAAATATGTCAACATAATACCTAATGATATTCTATTAATACTCATAGATTGGTGCCTACCAAAATTTTCGTCAGAGAGGTTCCATCCAGTAATTGATGGAAACAGATGCAGAACTCACTGATATTAGGCCAAGCTTGGTGAACCCTGGTGAAGAGAGGGATAAGAGATTGTATGAGCCAGAGGGGTCAATGATATCACCAAAAAACCCATAGAAGCAACTAACCTGGGCACATAGGACCTCACAGAATCTGAACCAACAACCAGGAGCCTGTATGGGACCTACATACACTCTCTAAATATATGTTACAGTTGTGTATCTTGGTCTACTTGTGTGACTCTTAACAGTAGGAGCAGGGACTGTCCCTAACACTTTGACTGTTTTGAGGGAACCTATTCTTAATACGGGGTTACCTTCCCAAGTCTTATTATAAGTAGAGGTCCTGATTCTTAATGTACCTTGATATGCCATGCCCTGTAGATATCCATGAGAGAGAATGGGAGAAGAGTAGGGAGAGAACAGTGCAGTTGTGATGTAAAATAAATAAATAAATTAAAAAGAATAAAAAGAAAGGCATTCCCAATCACAGTTGATAGCAGATAATTTTCACCATGGAATCTTCGTCCAGAGATGGATGGAGATAGAGACAGAGACCCTCATCAGAGCAAGGACTGAGCTCCCAAGGTCCAGTTGAAGGGCAGAAGGAGGGAGAAGATGAGCAAGGAACTCAGGACCGCGAGGGGTAGGTCCACCCACTGAGGCAGTGTGCCTGTTCTAATAGGAGCTCACCAAATACTGGACAGGGACTGAACGAGCATGTGATCAAACTGGACTCTCTGATTGTGGCTGACAATGGGGACTGACTGAGTAGCCATTGATAAAGGCACTGAAAATTGGTTTTACTGCACATACTGGCTTTTTGGGACCCTAGTCTATTTGGATACACAGCTTCCTAGGCCTGGAGGTAGGGGGAGGGCCTTAGACTAGTCACAGGCAGGGAACCTCTCATGATCTTAATGATATGTGGTCTCTGCAGACACTCATTTCAATTTGAACAGACAATGCCTTTTCCTTTTCTTTTATTTGAGAAAGGGCTTCTCTGTGTAGCCCTAGGTTTCTGGGAACTCACTCTGTCACAATGTAGATCAGGCTGATGAGAAATCTGCTGGCTTCTGCCTCTCAAGTGCTGGAATTAAATACATGCACCACCACACCTGTCAATCACAGAAATCTTAAAAAAATGAAGCTGTGACCCACATATGACAGAAAAAATAGCATTTGTTTGTATGGGTCTGTGTTACCTCATTCAGTGTACATTCTTTTTTTCTAGGATTAAGTCTACAGATTTTTTATGTATTTCTTTACTTCAATGTTTTCATATAATATATTTGATCATATTTTCCTCCCCAACTACTTCCAGGTAATCTCTAACTCCCTAAACTCCAAATTTATGTTCTTTCTTTTAAAATAAAAAACATTATATGGATAGACAAAAAAATTCAATAATACAAAAATACCAGACAAAATAAAATAAAAAACAAAAAACCACACATAAAACATGAAGCCTGTTTTGTGTTGGCCAATTATGCCTAGATATGGGGCCTGTTTTGTAATGTGGTTAATAGACCCTCTCCATTGATGAAAACAGAAATGAGTAGCAAATTTATTCAATAGAGTAGGTATTGAATATTGGCAAATACAATTAAAGTTATTCAGTAGTCAAGACAATTTAGAATTGTGTTTGAAATATGGTAATAAAAACATTTCTAATTTGAGCAAAATAAGTGTGAGAGATATGTATTATGTTGTAAGAACCCAATC
The DNA here is from genome assembly GCF_000317375.1 of Microtus ochrogaster. Taxonomy (NCBI): domain Eukaryota; kingdom Metazoa; phylum Chordata; class Mammalia; order Rodentia; family Cricetidae; genus Microtus; species Microtus ochrogaster. The sequence continues at coordinate 506,793 of NW_004949144.1, forward strand.
ACAATTAAGAAAGAATTCTCTGAGGACCATTATGAAAAATACAAGGGAACAATTCATGTCTGTATTTTCATAGAACTTATAGGAAGCCAAATATGCAAGAGGTCCAAGAGGTAGTATGTGCTTATTTGTACTTATGGCTTATTATCTTAATTATGGAAGGTTCTGAAAAAATTTAGAAAGATATTGTAAGAAAACTCAACAGGTATTTTCCTATAATCCTCTCCACATATTTAGTGAAAATAAACCATTTAAGTCGATTTCAGAAAGCAAAGTTTGACATTTTCTACATGTTCCACATTTCAGATTTCAAATGCTAAATGAAATCCACACTTGATAAGCAGATACTAGACAAGGTTACAATTTACAAAACCATGGAAAAGAATATCTCTTCATTTTCAAGCTAGCAAATGAGAAATCAACTTTTCTTACAACACCTGTTGCTGAAATTCCACCCATGAGGTAATCTGTGCATAGAACTTCAGAGCTGTTTGAGGATGATGTTTTCTATGCAAATTGAGCTTTTCCAGCAATGTGCTAACAAGCTTTTCTGCTTTAGGGTGAAAAAATTAATTACAGAGCTGTTTTGTAGAAGTTAAGACATAGATTTGAAATTGTGATCAATCTGAGCATTGATAACACATACCTTTGACAGGTAAATCTCTGTGAGTTTGAGGCCAGCCTTGTTTACAGAGTGAGTTCCGGGACAGCCAGTGTTACACAGAGACCCCTTTCTCTGAAAACATAACATAGAAAAACAAACAAACACACAGACAAACAAAGAAACTGACCAAATGCATCTTTATAGAGTTGACAAATACAATGTCCTTGATCAGTGTTCTATAGCTAGGAGAAACATCTAGATCCCATGATCAGATTGAAGCACCAAGGTCCATAGAAATATCTTAAAATTGTGGGTTCTATCTTTTTAAATGTGTCTGTCTTGAGTCTTGTTTGAAGAGTGTCTGCCAGGAGGCCTCATGGCATCTAAATGAACCTGTGTACTAGAATTATTCATCCTTTAACCCATGGATTTATTTTGGTTTAGAAGTTGGCAGCCAGAGAAGCACTCTGTTAGTTATGAAAGAGGCAAGGCAGTGTCTAAAATAATGAAATTGTTTTCATTCTTTGATCTCTAACAGGCACAGGGTGTGGTGTAATTTTTACAGAAACCAAACTAAAGGTATTTCTGTCTCCTTAGAACTCCGGCCATTGTATATCCAGAATGTTGTTATTTGACTAATTTCTAAAGATATTTACACTGGATTTTAATTATGCCAATTACATTAAAAATTTTGCATGTGAGCAGGTGTTTTTTAAGTTTATGAAACTAACTAAAAATTGTTGCAATAGCATATGCCTATTTTCATGCAAAAACTCTCTAGTCATATAAAATATAAATTTTTATACAGGAATTCTTTTCTGAAGTAGAAAGGCAAGTATATTCATGTTCTTTCTCATTTTTTCAATTTGAAGTATGCATGATACATGTTTATGCAATATATAAAAGCATTATCTTACCTCAGTATATTAAGCATTTTAAGCTATGCCACACTTGTCTATAATTTTAGGTTCATATATAATTATCAGAACTTACAACATTACAAGACTCTTAAATCTTAAATTATAAAGAAAATATGCATTTGAGGTAGTTATTATATAGTTACTATATCATGTTTATTTCTTATCTTACTTTTTTATAAAAGAAATTATTATAATAAGACATGTGTGTGGTATTATGGAACAATAACAAAATATTTAGAATAGACTTGATATATGATAGACAACATCTGTAATGACTCATACCAGATTCAATTTAAATAGATGAAAACCTCAGAGAAGGTTAAACCATTTGATGACTGAGAATAAACATGGTGTTGTTTTGACTTTGTTATTTTTACAAGTTTCTCTATATAAAACATGCTGTATATAAAAATACTATTTCTTTAAATTTTTTGAATTAAGGTCATGCTCAACTTCCTTAGCGATCAGGGAAATGCAAATCAAGACAGCTTTAAGATACCATCTTACAACTGTCACAATGGCTAAAATCAAAAAATACCAATGATAGCCTTTGATGGAAAGGTTTTGGAGAAAGGGGTACACTCATCCATTGCTGGTGGGAATACAAACTTGTGCAACCACTTTGGAAAGCAGCGTGGCGGTTTCTCAGGAAATTCGGCATCAACCTTCCCCAGGACCCAGCAATACTACTCTTGGGAATATACCCAAAAGATGCCCTATCATACAACAAAAGTACATGCTCAACTATGTTCATAGCAGCATTGTTTTTAGTAGCCAGAACCTGAAAACAACCTAGATGCCCTTCAATGGAAGAATGGATAAAGAAAGTATGGAATATATACATATTAGAGTACTACTCAGCAGTAAAAAACAATGACTTTGCGAATTTTGCATGCAAATGGACAGAAACAGAAAACACTATCCTGAGTGAGGTAAGCCAGACCCAAAAAGATGAACATGGGATGTACTCACTCATATTTGGTTTCTAGCCATAAATAAAGGACATTGAGCCTATAATTCGTGATCCTAGAGAAGCTAAATAAGAAGGTGAACCCAAAGAAAAACATATAGTCATCCTCCTGGATATTAACCTTCATCATCCGATGAAAGGAGACAGAGACAGAGTCCCACATTGGAGCATCGGACAGAAATCTCAAGGTCCAAATTAGGAGCAGAAGCAGAGAGCGCATGAACAAGGAACTCAGGACCGCGAAGGGTACACCCACACACTGAGACAATGGGGATGTTCTATCGGGAACTCACCAAGGCCAGCTGGCCTGGTTCTGAAAAAGCCTGGGATAAAACTGGACTCACTGAACATAGTGGACAATGAGGACTGCTGAGAAGTCAAGAACAATGGCAATGGGTTTTTGATCCTACTGCACGTACTGGCTTTGTGGGAGCCTAGGCAGTTTGGATGTTCACCTTACTAGACCTGGAAGGAGGTGGGAGGTCGTTGTACTTCCCACAGGGCAGGGATCCAGGTCTGCTCTTTGGGCTGATGAGAGAGGGGGAGTTGATTGGGGAGGGGGAGGAATATGGGAGGCGGTGGCGGGGAAGAGACAGAAATCTTTCATAGATAAATAAATAATAATAATAGTAGTAAAGATTTTACAGTAATAATAATCACAAAAGAAAAAATGAAATACAAATGAAATATCTCTACACCTAAACATATACATCTCCCTACTTCTCAGTATAATGACAATCATGACTCACTTAAAAATCAAAGCTGGCTTTGGAGTTGGACAGTGTTTATTCATCTCTAAATCCAAGCATGTTGTTAAAAGGAAAAGTCAGAGTTTCTGGCTCAAATGAGGAGCCACCTGGTATAGGGAGAAGGGAGATAAAATTTAAGGACTACTATTACCAATTTTCTGCTTTCCAAAATTTTTTACTTCTCCCCATACCTATTATTGTCTCTATTTTCCCTTTCATTGAATATATTCTTACATAAATAATGTTTAAGTTTTCTACAATGAACAATAAATTTTCCTGCAGTAATCTTTGAAGTTTCCAAGATGTGGATCCACAACAATGATTAGTCCTAGTCTTGATGGTTCCAACTTGTCTAACTGAGATGGCACACCTTCTTACAATGTTCTGGCCAGAATATCAAGTAAAAATTTTAGAAAAACCCTGCTGACTACTCAGAGACTATCTGAAATTATACCAGATAGTAATCTTGAAACTTAACCATCATATTAGTAATTATAGAAACCTATAGAAATAATATCACCCCCTTGACAATTGGAAGTAATTCTAGAAAATGACATACCCTCTCACAACAAAGTTTGTTCTCTAGGGTTAGGGACTTTGATTAGAGGTTGATTATAAGTGGTATAGGGTTGGGGGTCGAAATGAATTAAGCTCAAGAATCTCTTTTGATAAAGAAAAAAGGGAATTGGATGAGATGGGATAAATAGGTAGATTAGATTATTTTTTTAATATTTATTTATTTATTTATTATGTATACAATATTCTATGTGTATTTCTGCAGGTCAGAAGGGGGCACTAGACCCCATTACAGATGGTTGTGAGCCACCATGTGGTTGCTGGGAATTGAACTCAGGACTTTTGGAAGAGCAGGCAATGCTCTTAACCTCTGAGCCATCTCTCCAGCCCCAG
>NW_004949144.1:511516-539522 GCF_000317375.1 Microtus ochrogaster
GAGAGGAGAGCTGTCGAGTCTCTGACCTCACTTCCTCTTCCGCCCAGCATTCTGCTCCTCCCACTTACATTCTAACCTATCAGGTCAAGCAGCTTCTTTATTAAATCAACCAATGATCTTCCTCCATCAGTTTAATGATCTTTTAATTTTGAATATGAAGCCTTAGTCTTTAAGATATATAGGTATTAGGAATTACATGTCAATAATCATCTATCTTTGTCATACTTATAGTTAGATTAGTCAGGTTCTTTAGATGCATAAAGATTGTATTCCACATAGATAGGCAATCTTTAAACACTTCAAAGAACTGTAGAACATGACATTTAAATAATTTAGAATTCTTTTGATGTGAGACACAATTGCTCTTGGAAACATCCATCTATTCTCGAGAGAATATTGGACACCAAAGAACTTCACTTGGAGCTTGTTTTGTTCTTGACAAAACTGACCTTTGAGCAAATAACTGCCCATGCCTCAACCACTGACAAAATGCATGGTGTTTGGACTGAACAAGCAGGATATAAGCGAAAAGACAGCCAATCCTTGCTAAGACAGGATAAGAGGGTTTTGAAAAATTTTCTGCCTCTGAAAATTGTCAGATACTCTAGGCCTTAGCCAAAGTTGGTTGCCCCAATGTTGCAAATGAGACTTTTGATGATTGCCCACATATCTGCTTGTTTCTGTCATTTCTTCCACCTTTTGGAAGTTGTTGATTGTACTTCCTTTTTACTCAAGTAATATTGTTTTCCTTCTCAAGTCTTTGATAGGGTTGAAGACGAGATGGTCACAGTTACTTTCCTCTCATGACTTAGTGGAGCCATTTTTAACATAAGACTTAGACTCCTTAGGATAGGATAAATATTGAAATATTTAGCACATGTTTCTCGTTTGATGTTGTTCATGCTGGTTGTAATTCTAATTTGTATATATGTTTTTGCCTCTTCCATGGAAAATACTTGATATTTATTCTTATTGTATATAGTTTTATATATGGCATGATCTTATATACTATAAATGCAGACAAAAAGCACACAAAATCTCTTGGAGGCTGGATTGTTGGATTTGGTTCCAGTTCCCAGCACATGCAGGGAATTGTGGATCACTACTCTTTCCGTGAGTTTAGCCCCAGATAAATAAACCTTTGTTATACTCCATACTGGGCTATAGAGGAACTCTTTTGTATGCCAAAAAATAGATAACAGAATAATAGCCTAGAGAAATGCACTCAACATTACAAATCAGCAGAAAATATTTTGGCACCTTTTATATGAGTAGGGTTTTAGGAAATGAACATAGTATATGCTGTTCTCAAACATTCTGATGATTTCCATATGTGTATCAAACACTGAAACACATATATGCATCTTCACTTATATAGCATTGATAAATTATTTTAGAATAGTAACTTTTGAAATTATTCAAATATAAGCCTTTTGTGAAAATAGTCAGAGGTGTAAAGGGATACAATGATGATTATTTTGTATTTTTGTATTTTTGGTAGAAGAAAATAACACAGAAACCCAGATATTGATCATTGAATATAAATGCTTACCTCACATAATTTATGGGGAAGAAAATATGTTTGAAAAAATTACCACCTTAATAGTCAACATAATATGCTGGAGCTAGTAACAAAGATGCAATCATTGATATTTACCAAATAACAATTTTGTATTTTTCTTCCTTTTTTACTGATTTTATTGAGCTATATATTTTCCTCTCTTCCCCTCCTTTCCTCTCTCTTCCCCTTCAACCCTCTCCCATAGTCCTCATGCTTCCAATTTACTCAGGAGAACTTGTCTTTTTCTACTTTCCAGGTAGATTAGATCCATGTATGTCTCTCTTAGGGTCCTCATTGTTGTCTAAATTCTCTGGCATTGTTATTTGTAAGCTGGTTTTCTTTGTTTTATGTTTAAAAACCACCTATGAGTGAATATATATATGACATTTTTCTTTCTGGGTCTGGGTTACAATACTCAATATGATGTTTCCTAGGTCTATCCATTTTCCTGCAAATTTCATTATTTTTTTCTGCTGTGTAGTACTTCATTGTGTAAATGTACCACATTTTCTTTATCCATTCTTTGGTCGAGGGGCATATAGGTTATTTCCACTTTCTGGCTATGGTGTAGGAGTTCCTTCTGTTTGTGTGTTGCTTTCATTGGGTAATGAGTAAAGAAACTGCCTTGACCTAGTTGATAGGACCAAACTTAGTGAGGCAGAGTAGACAGAACTGAATGCTGGGAAGAAGGGCAAAGTGGCAGACGCCATGGATCTCCTGCCTGAGACAAAAGCTGGTTAGAATCTTTCCAGTAAGCCACAGTCACATAGCGATACACAGATTAAGAGAAATGGGTTAAATTAAGATGTAAGAATTAGCCAATAAGAAGTTAGAGCTAATGGGCCAGGCAGGTTTAAATGAATACTGTTTCTGTGTGATTATTTCAAGTGTAAGCTAGCCAGGCAGCCGTAACAAAAGGGACCACTTTCCATGAAACATGGCTATGACAAACAATGCTGCTATGAAATAGTTGAGCTAATGTCCTTGTGGTATGATTAAACATCCTTTGGGTATATACCCAAAAGTGGTATTGATGGGTCTTGAGGAAGGTTGTTTCCTAATTTTCTGAGAAATCATTTCACTGACATCTAAAGGGGCTGTACCAGCTTGCACTCCCACCAACAATGCAGAATTGTTCCCTTTACCCTACAACCTCTCCAGCATAAGTTGTCATCATTGTTTTTGATCTTGTACATTCTTACAATGTCAATTCCAAAGATGGAATCTCAGAGTTGTTTTGATTTACATTTCTCTGATAACTAAGGATGCTGAACATTTTTAAGTGCTTTTCAGCCATTTTAGATTCTGTTGAGAGTTCTCTGCTTATGTCTGTACTCCATTTTCTATCTATATATTTTTTATCATAAAATGCATTTTGTCCCAGTTGCATAATAATGTCTTAGCTTCTTCAAATAAAACAGCTCTGGAGATAGGCAAGGTATTGGATTTAATCATCTGAGATACTGTATCTCCTAATCTAGGTAAGGCAGGGGACCATAACAGTAAAAACATTAAAAAAAATTTCAGAAACAAATTCTCCTATTCCTCTTTCTTGTATGAGAATATCGTGCTTACTAATAAACAAGATTTGGGACTGTGTGTGTGTGTGTGTGTGTGTGTGTGTGTGTGTGTGTGTGTGTGTGTGCGAGAGAGAGAGAGAGAGAGAGAGAGAGAGAGAGATCTCCATAGCTACAATTTCTTAATCTTCAAACCAGAAATTCAATCAACATTGGGATTTTTATGTGTATTGAAGTTTCAGATTCCTTTTACTGCCATTGAACAGAACAACGCAGGAAAGTACATAGTATACTTTAGTGATCTCAATGGTTTGCATGGAATACACTGTCCCTCAAGCACCTCAGAAGCTCTGTCCCCTGACTGCATGTCCTAGTCACTATAGGCTGGAATTTTCTGCAGTAGATACTGAAGGAGAAGCTCATTTCTCATTTGCTCGCTTACAAATGTAGACATATTCTCTTTCATAGTTTCTATTTCTATTTTCATAGTTTCTGTTTTTAATCTTGTCTAACATCTGCTTCATTTGAGTTGATCAAGTATAGATGTCAGCTAACATTTAAAATTCAAAGAATGGAGCAGGAAGAAAATATCCAAATTACTAGATGGAAACCTAATCTGCTGCTGATTTGAGTAGTTTATTATTATCAAGAGATAATGTTTTAGAAATCTTTCCATCCATAGAGAGTATTAAGAGGAAAGACATGCAGAGTTTTCCTATTAATATCTTCCTTTATAATATATTAATTAATTTCTCAAAATTCCCAGAAAATTAAACTTTCTGTAATATGCATAATAAGCATAAATAAACACACCACTGCTGCCTACAATCTCCCAGTTTCCTACTGGCTTCCTAAAAGTTCTAAGGAAATAAAGACATGAAATAGTTTTAATACTTTCCAAAGTATTCCTCAAAGCGAGAGGCAACCCCTCAACCCTTATGTGTACTCAGACTCCTTACCCTGTAATTCTCACAAAGCACATCGCTCAGCTAACAATACTAGAAATCTCTTTCCCAGAGATTAACTAAAGCTTAACTCTTCAGTATTTATGAAGCATTTCATGGATGCTCCTGAAATCTACTTGTTTTAATTAAAACTGTGTTGCACCACAAATATCTCACACCTTGAAAACTGATTCATTCATTACAAGAAATCATCTAAATAAATTATACTGTTTTTTCAAATTATTTTTTGTGTGTTTATCTTTTATGTACCTGAGTGTATGTAAGTGTTCCACATATATATGGGAGACCTGGAAGGTCAGGAGAGTTGTTGGATCCACAGGAACTAGGTTTGCAGAGGGATGTGAGAAAGAGCATGGGTACTGGAAACTAAACCAGAAAAGAGATTCTTTGCAAAATAAGTAAGTGCTCTTGAGTCCCAAAACATTCCTTCAACACTAAATTATGATGCAGAAGATATATTCTCACATCCCTTTTAGATTTTTAAGAAATGATTTTGTCATTACAGAATTTCAAGTGCCATGTTCTAAATTGTCTTGACTAAAGAATAGCTTAATTATATTTGAAAATATTGCTTGACTTCTTTTTTTTTTCTTTCAAATTCATTTATTTCTTTATGGTCTCCAGATACTCAGTGTTTGTGTGGATGTATATTATAATATATATTATAGTGATTCTTTGTGTGTGAAAAGAGAAGTAATTGTCTTCAATTTACTTCATAACAACATCAAATAAAAATGAACTTTGAGGAGAGACATTTTATGGAATTAAACATATGCTTAAGTAAGGCAGACTTCTGGGATGCAGATTTCATTCTACAAATAAAAGTCAGTGAAAGATTTAAAAATTCTTCTTTCTCATCACAACACCCCAAGTCAAGTCTGCAAATAAGCCTCTACGTCGATTTTCTGTATACATCACCTCAAAATCTTAGTTTCATTATTGTTTGTGATCATTTGTTTTACCTAAAATCCTTTCCAACACTTTGAAAAACACAAAGAAACTCATAAGCGAATTCATAAACACTGATTTGAGATGAGACATGTTAAATATTGCTTCTTTTATTTGATTAATGCACTATTTCTCTTTGTCTATTAAGGAGAGTTTCATATAGGTAATGGAAATCATCCCAAGAGAAAAATGTATGTTTTAGGAAGCAAAGGGTCACAATCATAGAAGCCTATAGAAATTAAAGTTCCAAGCACTGAACCTTCTATAGGATTTTTACAAAAATTTAACTCGTGCTTTGTTCCAAAGCCCCATTTCTCTCTTTCAGGATTAAAATTTCTAGAATGTGTCACAGTATGTTGAAATTATGTAGTTTGCTTTTTAATTTTACCTGACCACAATTAAGAAACTACCTGGAGTTTCAGAAAGCAATTTAGATTTTTAAAACAGCAATGAAAATGTTAAAGATAATAGGGTTTGGTGATGTTAGACTAAATGCATTTTGCATTATGATATGGCCATGAACCTATGGAGTTCAGTAAGAGGAATGTGGTAGTTTTAATTAAAAATATTCTTCATAGGCTCAGGTATTTGAACAGTTAACCCCAGTCAGTAGCATTTTTAAGGAATGGGATATAGCTTCTCTAAAGAAATATATCACAGGGAGTAGACTTTGAAAGTTCCTAACTGCATCTCACTTCTAGTTTGCACTCTCTGCTTTGTCTTTGGAGCTGAAGATGTGATATCTCATTTTTTGCTCCCTCTGTCCACTGTCATATCACCTTTATAACTATCTCTTTTCCATAATATGTTTTATTATGTCATAATGTTTTATTACAACATCAAGAAAGTAACAAATACAATCCCTTGTATGATAATACCACTATCACAAATGCAAAATTCCCCTAAAATCATTTTAAACACTTATACACATATACATAGCTAGCATTGTGTTATATTATTAAATTCAAATGATTTTATCTGATGGTTATAATATTATTATATCAGACACAAAGGGAATATATTGAATGACTACTTAGAGAACTAAAGATAGATCAAAATAATTTGGCTCTGAATTACAACATTCCAAACCTACACTACTATGAAGTCATTGTTCAAATTCTATTCTATCAGTCAGTAAGTTTTCCTTGATGGAAATTTAATTTAGATGTGTCTAATTTTTGTAACTATATCCAACAAATTCAGTTGGCAAGACTCTCAAATTCCTCATGTTGTATATTTTAATTCACATTTTTATCAGAAATACAGGGAAGGTTCTTAAATTTTCCCTTCCCTACAGATGCTAAATAGAAATTAATAACCATATTCTCTATTGAATGACATTGATAAGTACATCACAAACACTCTGATATTTACAGGGAGTGTGTGACTTCATAGTCTTATCTGAACACTGTATTGCCTTTGGTAGACAAATTAATTAGATATCAAATATCATAGAGAAAATGGAGAATACTTGCTTTAAGTATCAAAACTACACATTCTATGCAATGTTTTTCTGCCACCAACGGTTACTGGGAATGTCTTCTTGTGTTTTATGTGAATTTGTGTCAGTGTTCCCTCTATTGAAGGTTGTTACTTTCACCGTCTACTAGATCCTCTCATGTCCTGGACCAGTCACATGGAAAGTACCATTAACCATGTGTGAGAACTCAGATGGAATGAAGGCAAAGACCCTATAGTAACTGTTGGGGAAGATGATACTAAAGAACTTGTCTACTGTACATAAGGCCATAGTTTTCATCTCCAAACTGGGAAATATAAGAGATTCTTGTCTTGGAAACTGCTTGGAAGAAAGATTCACTTTGTTTCTGAGTATCTGTTTCTCTTTAAAATGTATTTAGTGGTGCAATGAATAGATGTCAACCGTATGCATTTTTTCAAGGAATGAGTAAATATTTGTGAGAGCATGGAAAAGTGTATCATAAACATGATGGAGAAACATTGAAATAGTTATTTATGAAAATACATCTGAACAAATAGTAAGATTTAGAGTCATATCATATTAAAGATTTAACGGCATAGAACACTTGGTCTCCGACAAAGCTTCGCTGCCTCTATATATTGTAAAACTATTTGAAATTATTTCACAAATTCATTTAATTTTATAGGTTTTTCAATTATGTCACACAATAAATAGTAAGAAGAGGTAAATATAAGATCTTATATTGTGTATGGGTCATCAATAAAATATTACAAATGATGATAATATGGATGTATAATACTACAAAATATAAAAAAACAACAATTTCAAAGTAATGGTTTTAGAAGTAGTATGAATTTTAATTCATATAAAGGTGCATTAGACTAAAATAGATTATACTATGTTCCCTAAATAATACAGAAAAATACACTGTACTTAGAAATGTAAATTACATAGTCTTAATAATCAGAAAATTATTTTAAAACGATTAATAGTGAAACCAATATTAGAGATATAATAATTAAACAAGTAGTCTCATGATTCTAAAGAATTGATGAAAAATAATTTCAAATCGAACTCTTTGTTTAATAAAATTCCTTTATTTCCAGTGGTTTATAAGTCTATATGATAGTATGCATTTCTTATCTAAGCTTTTATCCACATATTCTATTTTATATTTATATGGTTTCAATCACATGCTTTTATTACATTTGATATGGACACTAAAACATATGTAGTATAGGAAATAACTCAAAATCTCAGTGGTTAATAATTATTACAAAGTCTATATAATTTTGATATATTTATGTTTCAGTGGTTACAATTACATTCTCATTTGGATGTGTGCATTAGGAATAACTTTGTACAGAACTTGCTAAGTTAGTAATATTAGCTATTGATTTATTGCAAACAAAACAAAATTTATGCAAAGTCAAATAATATTTAAATATGAAAATGAAAAATAAAGAAGAAATTTTTATTTGTTAATCTTTGCCTAGAATATACAACATGATCTCTAGTGTTCTGAAGTTCTGGGATTTCCATATTTTTGAGCCTGCTTTCCAGGCTCTACAGCATAGAGAAAGAGAGGCTTGTCTCAGCTTCATATCTCCCAGAATCAGGACACACGAATGGAATGAAGGAAAAGCTATATATACAACCTGACAGAATAAAATGAAAAGGTTTTTCTTTGTCAACTCATATTTCCAAATTTGTATTAACACAGACAAGATAAAAATGGTGTATAGCAGGAGAAAGGCAATCACAGTTTTCAAGGCTTTAATGTGGGCTGTAGTTCTGGCATCTCTGGATCCTTGGGCATGCTGCTGCATCTTCTTGTGATGTGTCCAGAGGGAGAAGATGAGCAGGAGGAAAGAAGACAGACACACACCAAAGGGTACAAACAGGAAAGTGGTGTGAAGAATTAACACATGCCTGTGACACTGTGCCTGATAATGAGAAGCAAAACTGTAGGATACGTTTCTTTGATATTCACTTATACACACATTAAATTCCAAGTTGATAAGTAAAGTATTTAAAAACAAGAGAACCAGAGATGCCAGCAATACTACTGAAACTGCCTTTTTAACTCTCCACTTTAAATAAAGAAAAAGAAAGTTAGAAAAATTGCCTATCTTGAGAAAATAAAAGACACCAAGGCATGTAGCAAGCCAGATGCTAAAATGATTGACTATCATCCATGAATTAATAAGAACTTGTGTCATCCCTGAAGTCCTTATTGAATCTGGATACATTGAGAAAATTAATAAAGTTTTAAACAATAACAAGAACATACAAATTCTAGAGGTTGCCAAAGCAGTGAGGATTTGATTTATGAATGAGATCTTCTTTCTCTTGACCCAGTTCATGCAGTTCACCAGTACTAAGAATCCATTTCCTAAATTTCCAATTACTAATTCCATGATTAAAATGATCATAAATGTGTTCCAGAAGATATCACTTATTGATTGCAGAAAATGCTCCATTTTAAAAATATGTTTGAAGATTTGTTTACATCCTCACTTCAAATGCTATATTTAAATTATTTTTGAGAATTTCTGAGTTGATTCTCATAACATATTTACTCTTAACTCTCCCACATATACTAACAAAGGAGTAAACATGGAGGCTTGCCAATGACCGAATCTGAAGCTCCTTCCATAAAAATATGTCTCCTCACATAGCTCAGACGAGGCAGACCAGATTCTTCTCTGTACACACACAGCTCCCATAGTGCTTTCTAGTCATTGATAAAGTTTGGAAACTCGCATGCTCCTGTGCAAACAAAAACACATTACTTTCATTTCCTAGAGGTTTGCTTCAATCGAGGTATTTTGATATGACTATTTGAGTTCTATGAAAAATGCCTTTAGAAATTCTCAAGTGTATAAAAAATGGCAAAAAGACAAACAGCTTATGGAAATTTCTGAGATATATGGCTTTATAGGTGCTTTAAAATTACCAATCTATGCAGAGTCATGGTCATTTTGTTCTATATTTGTATAATATTAAGTAGTAAAAATAATATTACTTTATTTCACATGCATAGATATATCTGTAAAAATGCTTACTCATAAATACATATTTATTGAGATTTAAATACTTTTAGGATTTTCAATATATCCATACTTATTTTGCATCTAGACCACGCTTAGTATTGTACAAGTTGGTCATGTCATGCTTATGATACACATTCCATTTTAACTGGTTCGTTAGGTCTATTTTTACATGCATATAAGGTGTGAAATTTTTCTTTTTTATTGATTTTTATTGAGCTTTACATTTTTCTCTGCTCCCCTCCCTGACTCTCCCCTCCTCCCTTCAACCCTTCCCCAAGGTCCACATGTTCCCAATTTACTCAGAATATTTTGTCTTTTTCTACTTTCTACTTCCCATGTAGATTAGATCTCTCTAAGTCTCTCTTATTGTCCTCATTGTTGTCTACGTTCGCTGGAAATTCTTCTTATGTTGTGAAAAGTCAATGATAAGAGTCAGCTCACCTGCACACTAAGACACTTTCTCATTCCCAGGCTCTTCTTTGACTGGTAGAGCTGATTCTTCCACTAGCAACAAAGACCATCAGACTGTATCCAGCTCCCTTTAACAGCCTTCAGTATCTGCTTTTAATCATCACTGATTGTCACCAAGGCAGTGGAAGGATGTCAAAAATGCTGGGAGATATAAACAATGAGAATTTTGATATTATCATAATTTAGTAATTGAAGAAGAATACTGTATATAATTAAATAAAGTCAGGAATGATTTCCAAATACAGGATAGATGGCAAAGAATGCCAGGCAGTAATTTAATGCCTAGGTCTGATAGTACTTTCAATCACTGAATCAAAGAAAGTGAACCTGGTTCATTTGAAAACCCACAATTATCCACAATTTTGTGGTAAGACAGATGTAGAAAGCATAATAGGCTACTTTGGGATATTAGGGAAAGTATCTAAGGATGGAAAAGCACACATACCTTCAGTGTAGTGGCAGGAATGTATCTGTGGTGAGGCTTCTTTCAGGGAGCGAATGAGCTCAAGGAAGAAGAGAAACAGATAGAAATAGGACAAAGGGGTGGAGCTATGTGGAATGGGTGCTGATAGCAAGAATTCATAGGCTTTCAGAAAAGAAACAGGATCTAGGTCTACAGTGAGGATTACACTCACTTTCAAGAAGCTCTTTCATTCTGGATTAGAATCATCTCAGTTTCCACCAGGCCAGTAGCTCCTGGGGAGAGAGTCTTTCCAGACAAGGTGAGAATGGCATACAGCATCACACTGACATTTCAGCTGCAAAAGAAAATTAAAAATTGACATGTATTTTTCTTTCTTTTTTTGTATTTTTCAAAGCCCAGAGAAATGTGCATTGAAAAGGCTACATTTTTCTATTTGTTAAATATCTATCAATATACCAGTAAGTAAGTGCCTCAAAGAAGAGAGGTGCCTTCACCCATTACAAAGTCAGAATTCTATGCCTGTTTCATCTACAATTTATTATATATTATTTTAATTTTCATTTACACTAGTCAGTATACTGATTAAACCCAAATTAAGCATTCAAAAAGAATATAATTAACTACAATTTTATTTGTTCCTCCATGCCTAAAAAAGTATTTCCTGGGGTGATAATTCCAGGCACATATTTCTATCAATAATATTTTATGATATTAGAAGATTCTCTGATAAGCTGAGCTGCTTGCATGAATCTTAGGTCAACCTAGCTACCTGGAAAGGACACTCTCTAACTCGTTGAGCTGGCTGCAGGTTACCCAATGCACTCCAGGTTTTCAGCTTTTCTGGGCTGTCACCCATGCTGTTCCTATACCCTTCATCTACATTCCCATTAGTTATCCCAAACAAAACTCATTGGTTCAGCACGTTGGAATTTATCTGTACTTTGATCTACCACCAGTTCCATATATAGGGTGAGTGGATGCTTGTTCACACTGACCCCAGGAATAGTATCATATAACAGGATTTAATTTCAGTCAGAAAGTTGTTGATTACACCAATGAATGTGTAATAGACTTGATAGGTTTAAGGAAAAACAACGACACAAAATTAGATAGATATTAAAAGGGATCTGGGAGGACTTGAGGGAAATGAATAAATAGGATCAAGATATATAAAATTCTCAAAGAATTAAAAAATATTTTTTAAACATGGATTCTCAGTGACTGTAAATCACTCAAGTGGTGCCAGGATGATTATGATCCTTCTGCAAATTTAAATTTTTCTATCATGGCCTAGGTACTGAGTTTCATAATTTTACTAGTTGGTATGATGAACCTAAAAATCATGCATAAATTTACAAAAAAAATGTATCAACACAATGCAAGACAGTATTCCTCACTTGCTTGCTAGTAAATGAGACTAATTTCTACTGAAATATCAAACTAGAAAAATAAAAAGAGAAAGGAGCAAAACATCAGTTCATGAATAGGTAGGTGCTCTTTTGATCTCTTTTAGGAATAATAAACCATTTTTGAAATCATGCTTTATTACAGTGTTGTCTTTTTCTGTTTGATGTTAATAAAATAAATAAGGAAAGGAACTTTTGTACATGTCTAGTACCCATATGTGATAAAATCTTAGGTTAGCAGACTAAAAATTCATAACCAGAGATATCAGGCATGGCTTCTACCTTCTCCAACAACTGATGACTTTACAAGGGAGTATATCATGACATACTCCAGCTCCAGGGGAGTCAAGTAACTATCACATGAAGCCTTTGAAAACAATAGCCCCCAAAAATCTTTCCACTTATTAAGCAGATTGTTTCTGATTATTTTGTCACAGTAACAATGTTGTAGGAATTTAGCAGAATTTCTGTGTTGGGCAGATATTAGACTGAACAGCTGATTTTTAGAAGTTGTTACTTTGAGAAATCTTTATTAAAAACAGTGATTGTTTTGCTGAAGGTGCATTGCAACCATCCCATGACTTTGATCACAAGATGCCTCTGACACACCTGAAGATATTGTATTATTGTGTATTGCAGCCATACATAATGAAGGTCTAGATTCGTGGGGCTTGTGATGTTCTCCTTTAGTAAGACATGTAAATTAGACTAGGGGCCTCGGTATTAGGAAATATTTTTTTGTAGCAATCAATAAATACACCTGTATGGCTGTTCAGGATTCAGTCCATGTAAAGAGGCTGGACCTCCCTATTGCCACATAGGCCTTAAAATTTCATCTTAGACTGCCTTGTTTTTTGAAATGTCCTGTGCTCTTATTTGCAAATATAGTTTTGAAAGACTCTTCATTCTGCAAAATGATGATATATTGTGATTCTCTGAAAGTAGGCATTAGACAGAATATAGTTAAGAAAAAAAGAATTCATTCATTAATAAAAATGAAAAACCAGATTAATCATTGATAATTTGATCAGTAATTAATTGAAAAACAAAATCATTCATTTCAAATATTTTTTAAATGTAAAATTTGAGAGACATTTTATTTTAAAAATCTTGTTTTCTAAAACTTTCCAGTTGGAGGGATTTCTGATTCTGCTCCTCCTCCTCTTCTTCACCCTCCTTTGTCTTCTATCTGACCTCCTGCTCATTTTAACAACTCTGGTGTTATAATGTGGAAATACAGGAAGAGTGATTCCTTTTTTTTTTTTTTTTTTATCTGTTGAGGCTAGTGTAAGAGATCAGTCCAAACCTGGAGAGATAGGATAGACTCATAATACCAGGCAAGTACATGCTGATAAGGTCCAGAGAGTAACAAGACTAAAGTCTTCTCTCTCAGGTTATTTAAGCAATAACAATCACTGGGGAAGAGGAGATTTTCTTACTGATGAACTACCAGCAAATCTAGCACCTTTCCTAAGTCCTGATTGGTGCTAGCATAGACTGCTCATGGGTGAAGCTATCCTGAGACACTCAGGTACATATAAGTAACCCCTGGCCCATCTTCCCAAAAGCAATCCAAAGAAACTCACTGGTTCACTAAGCTGGATGTGGATGAAATCATTTCTTTGGTCTGTCATTAGTCTTTTATTTAGGCTGAATGTCTCTGCTGGTTTACATCCTTCTATACATGTTGTTTACTATTGGCATACTAATTGTGAAAATAAATTATCATGGTAGGTGGATGATTATACTCTACCTTCTTAAGTGTTATGTATCAAGCTATCAAATTCAGAAATTCAAAATTTTGTTGAACTTCATAATAATCTTCACCTAGATCCATTATTTTTCTCAATTACAAAGCTTTCCTTAATAACATCATTATTTTCCTCTATCGTTTTTATTCCATAGACTAGAGTATAAAAATAATTACTACCAATCTATGCTATACGAAAAAGTAAAAGAGATAAAAAAGGAAAGCCAAATTCCAAATGGATATAACAGGATCACCTGTGTTAAAGATAATTATTTATAAGTTCTGGGTCAAATTGGAAAAGCCCAGATCTCTATAGTTGATGGAGAATGTAAGCAGAGAATTTTAACACTTTTAATAAAGCTAAGCAGTTAGCGTAATAGGGAATGAAGGAGACTCTGATCCTGAACTCTGTCCTCAGTTCCTTCAGACAAATAATTTGTGGGTGTTAGCAAATATTCACTGCACAATATATAAAATTAAGAACTAAATGTGGTCTTATAGTTCAGTAAACTAATCTTGACACTATATTTTAACAGTCTGTTTTACTTTGTTATTATCAAGAATGTTTTGTTTACTGTTTAGTATTGACTTAAGGTCTTAAATAAGAATACAGAAATTAATTTAACATAATTGCCCACAGAAATAATCACTTTTATATATTATGTTTTGTTTTGTTTTTGAAGCAAATTCTGTCCATGTAGCTTTGGTTGGAGTGGGAGTCACTGTCCAGCAATGATAGTCTTGAACTTGATGTTATCTCCTACCTCTGCCTTTCAAGTGCTGGGATACAGACATACTCAATTACACCTGGCAACTATTGTTTCAAGATTCTTACTTGGTTTACTTGAGCAAACACATTTACATTTGTATGTTTTATGTGGGAATAATAATACTCTATTAGTAGTAAAATTGGTTAATAAGTTTTGAAATTTTAGGTTTGCAATACCAAACCTTATAAAATAAAGCATGTCAGACAGAACATGAACCCCATCCTCAAAACAAACAAACTATATATGCTTAATCTGTTTTAAAATAATTATTCTTGGATGAAATTTTGATTTTTCTTATGGAAAAACGTTCTCAAAAAGCAGTTTTTATTAGAAATATTTCAAGATTTTATTTGTTTTCAATTTGGGAGGGGATTGTCACTGCTGTTGATAATGAAGATGATATTATTTTACTTGTATTTTACTCATAAATGTAATGAAGTAGCAAACAGCTGTAAAATGTCCACATTAAAGCCATGTGAATCCAAATGCTTGATTTTCTTTATTTGTAGTGGGACTTTGACAGGCTTCTTTAAAACTAATTATATTATAAAAATTGAAAAAATAGAATTCATAGATTAAATATTTTGACATCTAATAATATTAAAAATAAAGTCATCAAAATAAATTACATAAATACCAAATATTTATATATAAGTCCTTAATTCCACAGTAATGAACACAAGTTCTTTTGAGAAATCATTGGAAAACTTTTGGGACCAGAGAGTTAGTTTACTGGTGAAGAGCACTTATTCTTGAAAAGGACCTGGGTTTGATTCTCAGCAACCACAGGGAGAGCACTGGGAATGCATGTGGTATAGTAACATACATGCAGGCAAAACACACAAAATATTAAAATAAAATTTTAAAAAAATCGACAAAGAATTACTTAAAAATACTGCTGATTATTTTAATCAAATGATATTTAAATACAAATGATATTAGCAATACCTACGAGAATAAATATATAAACATATAACGATAGTATATATGTTTGAAAATATTTATATGTTACAGATATTTATAGTGGAACAAATGGCTTGAAGTACAACAAATGTCTACTTTAAACTTACATGGTATCTGTGACTATAGTCTTTAACTTAGGAGACAATAGTACAATGATTTTTTCTACTTATGAGTGAGGCATGAGAGGGCGCATGTGTGAGCACATGCAAGCACTGTCCACGTAAGCTTTTGTCAGCTTTTCAGAAAAAAAATCATGCATAGGTGATAGGTGTTTTCCTCAGATTTTATGAAGTATTAGCCTTCCTAGTGTCCCTTATCAATCTGGTTAGGATATTTTGGGTTATTTATTTATTTATTACATTTTGTTTATTATTTATTAAAATTTTTATTAGAAATTTCCATCTCCTTCCCTCCTTCCATATCCCTTCCCTTCCTCCCACTCCCTCCCCCTCACTCTCCAGTCCAAAGAGCAGTCAGGGTTCCCTGCCCTGTGGAAAGTCTAAGGTCCTCCCCCCTCCAACCAGGTCCAGGAAGGTGAGCATCCAAACAGACTAGGCTCCCACAAAGCCAGTACGTGCTGTAGGATCAAAACCCAGAGCCATTGTCTTTGGCTTCTCAGTCAGCCTTCATTGACCACCACGTTCAGAGAGTCGGGTTTGATCACACGCTCCATCTGTCCCAGCTTAGCTGGCCATGGTGAGCTCCCATTAGATCAGCCCCACTGTCTCAGTGGGTGGGCACACCCCTGGCGGTCCTGACTTCCCTGCTCATGTTCTCCCTCCTTCTGCTCCTCATCTGAACCTTGGGAGCTCAGTCCAGTGCTCCAATGTGCGTCTCTGTCTCTATCTCCATCCATTGCCAGATGAAGGATCTATAGTGATATGCAAGATATTCATCAATTTGGCTATAAGATAGGGCCATTTCAGGCTCCCTCTCCTCAGTTGTCCAAGGAACTAGCTGGGGACAACTCCTTGGACACCTGGGAACCCCTCTAGAGTCAAGTCTCTTGCCAACCCTAAAATGACTCCCATAATTAAGATATTTACTTCTCTGCTCCCATATCCACCCTTCCACCATCCCAAACATTCCATTCCCTCAACCTCTCCTTATCCTCCCCTTCTCACTTTTCTCTCCCCATCTCCCCTTACCCCCACCCCATCCCCATCCCGGAGCTGCCAATATTTGCCTGGCAATCTTGTCTACTTCCACTATCCAGGAGGATAACTATATGTTTTTCTTTGGGTTCACCTTCTTATTTAGCTTCTTTAAGATCATGAATTATAGGCTCAATAACCTTTATTTATGGCTAGAATCCAATTGTGAGTGAGTACATACCATATTCATCTTTTTGGGTCTGGGTTACCTCACTCAGCATAGTGTTATCTATTTCTACCATTTGCATGCAAAATTCAACATGTCATTGTTTTTTACCTCTGAGTAGTACTCTAGTGCATATATATTCCACACTTTCTTTATCCATTCTTCCATTGAGGGGCATCTAGGTTGTTTCCAGGTTCTGCTATTACAAATAATGCTGCTATGAACATAGTTGAACAAATGCTTTTGTCATATGATAGGGCATCTCTTGGGTATACTCCCAAGAGTGGTATTACTGGATCCTGGGGTAAGTTGATCCTGAATTTCCTGAGAAACCGCCACACTGATTTCCAAAGTGGTTGCACATGTTTGCATTCCCACCAGCAATGGATGAGTGTTCCCTTTACACCACATCCTCTCCAGCAAAGGCTATTATTGGTGTTTTTGATTTTAGCCATTCTGACAGGTGTAAAATGGTATGTCAAAGTTGTTTTAATTTGCATTTCCCTGATCGCTAAGGAGGTTGAGCATGATCTTAAGTGTCTTTTGGCCATTTGAACTTCTGTTGAAAATTCTCTGTTCTGTTCAGTGCCCCATTTTTTAACTGGGTTAATAAGGATTTTAAAATCTAGTTTCTTGAATTCTTTATATATTTTGGAGATCAGACCTTTGTTGCAGGGTTGGTGAAGATCTTCTCCCAGTCAGTAGGTTGTCATTTTGTGACAGTGTCCTTTGCTGTACAGAAGCTTGTCAGTTTTAGGAGGTCCCATTTATTCAATGTTGCCCTTATTGTCTGTGCTACTGTGGTTATATGTAGGAAGTGGTCTCCTGTGCCCATGTGTTGTAGATTGTTTTGATTATCCTGGGTTTTTTGTTTTTCCATATAAAGTTGATTATTATTCTGTCAAGGTCTGTGAAGAATTTTGTTGGGATTTTAATGGGGATTGCATTGAATTCATAAATTGCCTTTGGTAGAATTGCCATTTTTACTAAGTTGATCCTACCCATCCAAGAGCATTGGAGATCCTTCTATTTTCTGGTGCCCTCTTCAATTTCTTTCTTCAATGTCTTAAAGTTCTTGTCAAATAGATCTGTCATTTAACAATTAGTAATAATTCTATATATAAACATTAAGGAGCAAGGGATTTACAAACTCATTTCATATCCTTTGATTGAGTTTTAAAATTTTAATAGCAAATCAGTAACATGGATGCATACAAATTATGGTGAGCTTAAGCAGGAGGAAACTGTTTTAAACCAAATCCATAGATTTGTTTATTTGCATGCTTGCAAATGAGACTGTAGCTTCCCTCTAACCTCAGCTCTGAAACTCGCCAGTTCTTAGAAGGCTGTACAAATAAAATCCACCTGAAATGTTTTGTAAACTTTCTTGTTTCTATAAAAAAAAAAACAGCCCCAAAGAGATTCACCAGCATACAGGTGTGCTTTTGCCCTAGACATGGGCCATTGTATTTAAACACAGCATAATCTTCACTGACTGTAAATACAGAGCACAGGAATCAGCGTGTTCACATAAATCACAGCCCTGGACACGAGAACTAAAATTCGGTTTTCCTCTTTTAAAAGCTATTTGTTCAGAGGAGATGAGTTTTTTTTCTGGTCATTGCAACCTTGCAAAAATGGCAGAGATTATACTTGGAAGCTTGGCCAATGTCTTCATTGTTCTGGTGAACTTTACTGGCGGCACCAATGAAGCAAAATCTCCTTAGCTGATAGGATTCTCACTGCTCTGGCCATCTTCAGGTTTGATTTGCTTTGCATAGTATTAATGAATTGGTGCTTAACTGTGTTTAATCCAGCTTTATTAACTGTACAAGTAAAATTTTTTATTTGTTATGCCTGGAGTATAACCAACCCTTTAATACCTGGCTGGCAACTATACTCAGCATACTGTATTTGCTGAAGATAGGCAATTTCTCAAACCTTATTTTTCTTGGCTTGAAGGGAAAAAACTAAGAGTGTCATTGTAGTTGTAATTTTGGGAAGTTTGGTGTTTTTGTTTTCTAATCTTCTGACGATAACCACATGTGTTAAAGTCCAAGTGAACGATCACAGTGGCAACTTGACTGGGAAGACCAAACTGGCTTATGTCTTAAAGCATACAGTTATGATGACATTCACTTTAAACAATGCCGTTCCCTTCACCATATCTATGATCATGATCTGTTTCCTGCTGTTAATCTATTCTCTGTGTAAACACCTTAAGACAATGAAGCTTTCTTTACAGAAGAGGATGCCAAGATCTATGACCCACATTAAGGCTTTGCAAGCTGTGATCTCCTTTCTGCTGTTATTTTTCATGTTCTTTCTATCTCTAATCGTATCAGGTCACAGTTATATGAAGTCTCTGGATGAGCCAGTCCACCTGATTTGCCAGGTTATTGGAACATTATATCCTTCAAGCTATTCCAACATACTGATATGGGGAAACAGAAAATTCAATCAGTCCTTAGTGTTGACAATGGTGTAGGTAAAAACAAGCCTCTGACTGAAAGAAATGAAACCTTAAAGTCCTTCAACCAATATCAGAGATGTAGTGTAACTAGTAGCTTCCTATTGCTTTTGAAAAATGGACTATGTTTAAATTATTTTTAAAGAAATTTCTGGAAAGTATATCTGTGCCTACCAAATTAGCAATGTTTTGTGTTTGTGAACATGTATAAAATATACAAGAAAACCTGTCTTTAGCATTTCCTTAATACTGCTTTAATAAAAACTATGTCATTATTCAGAATATGATTCACATTTTTTTCAGAATTATAGAGCTAGGTATAACAAATAAAAATACTTATCCTCTATACAGTAAGTTTAAAACTATTTTCAAATATTATGTAAAACTGTTAGCTTGTTTCAAGAAATCATTGCTGTTCACATTGTTCTTTGTACAACATGTATATATCAAATTTTTTTCAGATTTCTGATAGGTTATTTATTGCTGGTCAACCCTAAATATGGGTGTGTACAAGCAAAACTATACTTAGGAGATTTTTTTTGGTTTGTGTGTATGTGTATGTGTGTATGATGATAATTATAGCAAAACAAGGCCTTGATTTTAAGTGGAATTTGTGGGAGGAGATGGGTCAGAAGGAGGATGAAACTGATACAAATACAGTACCTCATGCATGAAATAGTTAAAAACAACATTTGATTATTTTAAAAATATTTTTATATTCTGGAATAAAAGTTGCAAATTTAAGTACATCTGTATTAGAAGAAAATCCAGCATTATTTTATCAACGAAAATAAGAAGTGTAGTTAAATATTGTAAATATATTCATCTGTTACACAATTTTTATGACAGGTTTTCATTGATACTATCTCAATACTCTAAGGAAATTGTAATAGCTGTGATTAGAATTCATCAGCTCTATTATACTCTTTTCTTTCCTTATTGCCTCTTCTCTTGCCTTCCCCACACCAATGATTTTTTTCATCTTTAGTAGGTCACACTGAATATGAAAGTACGGGAAAGGAATAAGAAGGAGGGGAGAGAAACACCTCAGCAGGTAGAGGGTAAGTTAATGAAGAGTAAGAGTAAGAGAGTTGTGTAACCAAAACTAAGCGTATGTAGATTTCAGTAACGAATCACCACCTCTTTTAGGCATCTAGTATACTAATTCTAAATCACATATTGTAGACTTGTTTGAGGTAGATTTTATTTACAAGAATTGTTGAGTGGTGGGGCAGTCACACCTTTAAGTCCAGGATTCAAGAGGTAGAGGTAAGCAGATCTCTGTGAGTTTGACGTCAGCCTGGTCTACAGAACAATTTTTCAGTACAGTCAGGGGAACACAGAAAAATTCTGTCTCATAAAAACAAAAATCAAAAACAAGCACAAAAAAAGCAGGAATTTTGAGGCCTGGGAACATGAGAGAAAAAAAGCAACAGCTCCATGCCATGCTTTGCACCTGGGGAAAGCAGGGCATAAATAGGTTATCGACCGAGTACCCCAGCCATGCTGATCTTAGTGGCCTACCCTGACACCTGGAACCTTGGTGACATCCAAGCCTACTCATTGACTAGAACTTTTCAATTGTGGAGAATTATAATGTTACAGATCCAAAATCAAATTATCTTTGGCAATCCTTATTCTCCTTAGTAGCAATCTATTGTCCAATTGTGTGTCTGATCCCTATTCTTTCAGTTATGAGTAAAAACCTTTTGAGTATACTAACAAAACACTCACATCTACTAACCTCAAAAGCTATGAATATCTTCAAATCATACTGCAAAGCATTAGCAGAGTTTTGTTCTGTGAGCGGTGGGCCTGTCCCACCACCTGGCTAGCTTTACCCAAAATAATTATATGGAAACTGTTTTCTTTTGAACACTGTCTGGCCCATTAATTATAACCTCTTATTGGCTATCTTTTACATATTGATCTAACCCATTTCTAATAATCTGTGTAGCACCACGAGGTGGCTTACCAGGGAAGATCTTAACCTGCCTCTGTGTTGAGTGAAAGAATCATGGCGACTGACTGACTCGGCTTCTTTCTCCCAGCATTTTGTTCTGTTTACTCCGCCTACCTAATTTTCTGTCCTATTCAAGGGCCAACACAGTTTCTTTATATAACCAATGAAATCAACACAAAACAGAAGACTCTCCCCCATCATTTTCCCTTTTTCTGTTTAAACAAAATGCCACTCTGTTGTAGGAGTTGTGGGCCGCTTCCCACTGCTCAGCTCCCAGCCACCGGCTAGCTTTACCAGAAATAATTACATGGAAACTGTATTCTTTTAAACACTGCCTTGGCCTTTTAATAGGACAGAAAATTAGGTAGTCGAAGTAGACAAAACAGAATTCTGGGAAAAAGAAGCCGAGTCAGACAGTTGCCATGATTCTCTGACCCTAGATGAATGTAGGCTAGAATCCTTCTTGGTAAGCCACACCTCGTGAGGCTACACAGATTATTAAAAATAGGTTAATTGAGATGTGAGTGTTAGCCAATAAGAGGCTGGAACTAATGGACCAGGCAGTGTTTAAAAGAATACAGTTTCCATGTAATTATTTCTGGTAAAGCTAGCCAGTGTCCGGGAGCTGAGTGGTGGGAAGCATCCCGCAGCTCCTACAACAGAGTTTCATCTGTTTTTTTGTAATCCACTTACCAGCTGTTCATACCACTGCAGCACATGTGAGAAATGCCTTGTTTTATGATTTTCTCTTATCTGTAACTAGAAGAAGTTCATGTAACCATTTCCATGTTGATTTTTTTTTCTTGGGCCACCTGAATTTGTGTTCTTGGGCTATGGTCACAAATGTTTGCCTCAAAATGAACTCACATTTTCTTATTAAATATTTGCTTTGCATTTACCTCTCTGAAAGACAACTCAGTTAGAAAACTCCAACCTTACACATGAGGAGGTTTAAATCTGTGTACATACCCTGAAATTTTTTATGAACCCTTCTTTGTTTCTTAGGAAGTTTTTTGCTTTTGTTTTCTATAAGCGCACTAGAGTTTTGTTTTATTTGTTGACCCAGGCTTATTTTGACAGACTAAAATGTGTATTTAAGACAAAAGGAGGATGTTAGAGGAGAAAAGCATCATCAGAATGAAAAAAAAGATAAAAACTTCAAAATCATGCAAATTGGCTTTTTGCATATCATTACATGAAAATTGAGTATTTGCTCCAGCATTGGTCAACTATAAGACTGCAGATTGCTTTGTTCAGAACATCCTGCATCTGTTCCAAGCAACTCTGTGTCTGGAAAATGACAGTGTCCTGGAGACCTTCATGTTTCTTGGCTTAGCACTGTATCAATGTATCATTGTATCAATGGGACAATATTTTGTAATATTCAATAAATACCACTGCCACTTGAAATTATTTCATTAAGGAACTTTAAGAGTTGTTTTAGACTTCCTGCATTATTTATGGACAATGGGTGATCTCATTCAGAGCCTCTCTGTGGCCATTCTCTTTGCAGAATTCATATTTGGAATCTCAGCAAATGGATTCATAGCAGTGGTGAACATCATGGACTTGGTCAAGAGAAGAAATATCTCTTCAGTGGATCAGATTATCACTGCTCTGGCCATCTGCAGGTTCACTGAATTCTCATTTGTAATTATAATTGCATATCTATATAATGTCTGGTCAGATTTGTTGATTCGTGAGAATATGATAAAGATAATTACTGTTTTATTGACAGTGTCCAATCATTTCAACGTCTGGCTTGCTACATGCCTCAGTATCTTTTATTTTCTCAAAATAGGTAATTTTTTCAACTCTATCTTTCTTTACCTAAAGTGGAGAGTTAACAAGGTGGTCCCAGTAATACTACTGGCATCTCTGGTTCTTTTATTTTCTAACATCATAGCTACAAACATACAACTTGATGCCTGGTTTGATGGATTTAAAAGTAACATGTCTTTTAGTTCTATCTTGGAGAATTCTGTGCAACTTAGCAAAATTATTTTATTAACCAAATACATATTCACATTCATACCCTTAACTGTGTCCTTAATGACATTTTTCCTGCTCAGCACTTCTCTGTGGAGACATCTGAAGATCATGCAGCTCAATGCAAGAGAATCCAGACATGCAAGTACCACAGCCCACATCAGAGCTCTACAGACTGTCACTGCATTTCTCTTGCTGTATGCCGTTGTCCTTCTGTTATTTTTTGTTCTGATTTCAAGATTTGAAATCCTGGAGAGACGCATGCTGCTTTTTTATCACCAGATTATTGGATGTGCACATCCTTCAGTCCACTCTTGTGTTTTGATCCTGGCAGACAATAAGCTGAGACAGGCTTCACTTAAGGTACTGTGGTGGCTGAGGGGCAAACCCCAAAACACTCAGCGCCTTGGTTCCTAAAATAGTTAGGGAATATGCTGCAATTTCTGGGGATCGTCAGCCCACACGAGACATTTGCATGCTGGAAATTTATGAATTTCTATTCATTGCTTTGGAGAATAACACTTTTGTAACCTGAAAATGTGTGGTTGGAGTGAACTCTAATTCAACACACTGCATTCATAGAAATATATTTATATAAAGGTACATTAGTATAATTATATTCAGGGATATATTAATATAAGATGATTAACTATTAGACATCATTCTATTAATAAATATAGAGAATTGTCACCATGAGTCTTTCTGAATGTTTAAAATAAAAGAAAACTATGTTATATACAGGTACATATGAGAAATAAACACTATGGAGAGAACATTATAGCTTTATTCTAATAAATGTAACTTTTAATGTTACAAATCCTAAACATATTAAATTAGAAGACTAAAATACTTGTTGGAATTCAGGTATTCTGCATACCTGAATTCAAATGAAAATTCCAGGAAGCATTTTTTAAATTTCTCCATATCACAAGGTCACATCATCCTCATTATCCTATTAGAGTCTTTGTTTCAAATTAAAGAAATAAGGAATAAATCATTCTGAGGTACAACTGTGGCCCTTAGGCGGTACTCATTTTGTGATGCAGTCATCAGGAATGTAAGAAAACATTTGAAATTTAATTTGTAAAAGATGAAATTATGACTGATAGCAGTCTTCTAATTTAGTATCCTTCTAGAAAAGTATATGTCCTTACTTCATTGCATCATATACATATGAGATGAGAAACAACTGAATTGTGCTATGAATAGAAATGTAAAGAAGCCTATGGGGCACAGTCTTATCATTAACAGGAAAATGATCTTATTTGACAGAAATGAAAATAGAGTAAACAAAATTGGTAATCTGTTCAGGTATGTTCAAGAGTTGAAATAGAGGAGGTAAAAATGATCATGTGTTCTGTATTTTCAGTACTAAATTTTCATTAAGTTATCAACCTACTAATTTCTCGAAATGGATAATTCATTACTTATTTCTGTAAAGAAATGCTTTAAAGTGTCGAGTTCTGGTTTGCAATCACTTTTCATGTTCTCTTATTGTTGTTCACTAATTCATTCATTCAGTCAGTCACTAAAAAGTCTTATATCAAATATTGTATGACTATAACAATTTTGATATATCTGGTATTTCTATTTGCTGATGGAGAATGCCATTGAAGTGACGATAAGCATGCTACTTGCATTTTTGAGAAATATTGATGAAAAGTGGTGAAATAAATAATTGCCGGGGGAAAAAAATGAGTCAGGTCCACCTTGACTAAAGATCAGAAAGTTTGAGCTTATTCTTTCTTCTCAAAGTTGTTGACAATAGGTGTGGCTACAAACAAGAGATCCTGATTCAGGGTGTAATTAATTAGCATTTTGAGTACAGAGGTTGATCTTCTTTCTCTTGACCAAAATATCAGAGAATTCAGTTTTATTCTTTCTCCTTCAAGGAGATCAGCAGGAGGTGCTAGGATATTTGGGCTAAAGGCTTGGTAATTACATGTCCTGTCCAATGAGCAAAATGCTTGACTGAGGATGCTCTGTTTATTCCTTATATCATGTTAATGAAGTCTGTTGCCTGCCCCTCTGCTTTTGCAGGTATTTGAGCATGTGGAAAATAAACATAGGCAATGTTAGTATTGATGGAATTTCCCTTCCAGTACTGTTTTGTGTTTCTGTCTTTTATTTCTTTCCTATCTCTGTTCCATTTGCTTAATAACTCTAATCCTTACTCCTACCAAGGCTGAACCATGACAGGCAACATGAGAACATGGGGCCACCTCCTGCCAATGGTGGGACCACCAAGACTTCTGGGAGCTGATGCCACAGTTAAGTCAATCCCTGCTCTGTGGTGGAACCACTGAGCTGCAGAGGGAACTTGCATGTCATGTGGCTCAACAGAATGTTGCGGGCTGAGGACCCAGATTCCCTGAGGGAAGACCAAGCAGCAGAGAATGCAGCTAGCTGTCCTAGCCTTGCAAAGAGACATGGGCCACAGCACAGCTCTGCCCATCCAAGTAAGCATCTGTGAAAATGTAAATGATCAAGTTGCTAACTGACAGCTAGTGATACTTGTAGCTTGGATTAGAAAGATAGCTTAGAAAGTTTAAATGATTCCAGAAAATATTTGGGAGTTATCCAAAGGCTATGCTCCTATGTATTGTTGTTTACAAGGGATCTTGAGCCTCTTGGTTAGGTTATTAAAGGGAATAATAATTTTAATTCCACCAGTAAGCTGACAGAAGCTGATGAACAAATTACTGGCCCTATAAATCAAATAGTTAACATGTCCATAGAGCTCTTAAAACACAACTTTTAAAAAAGCAGGGGATTTATACCCTTATTCTATTATGGAAAGACCCAATCCTATTTTAATATGGGTTGAAGGTATGTTTGTGCTTTGTTTTTCACAGGAAGAAACTGTCTGGAAAATAGAGGAGTGCCAGTCCTGATGATATTGTAGCCACTGGTTGCCCCACAAACATGTTGGAGTGAGAACTTTTGTTCCTGACCTGGTTATCTCATCATGCTGCAGTCTGAGACAGGAAGAAAGATGGTAGTGATAATTGGTGATACCTATTTTCTTGGTGGACCTACTGAACAAATTTCTGAACCTCGATGTGTCTTGTTTACTTTGGAGCTAATTCTAGAATGTTGATGGAATGTTTGGCAGTTTATCCATATTATATCTTGGGATTACATTTTTCTCCTCTTGGGAAAAAGACTCATTATGGAGACAAAGATCTACTAGAGTCCATATTCAGGAATTGGGAGGAGTAGCCTAAAAGTTTTTGTTGCTGCTCACAGACTGGTACAGTTCAAACTTATTTTTGAAACTTAGAAGCAGCAATGCAAATGGACTATAGGAGAGAAAAAACCCTCAAAGCTCCCCCATCACAGAAATCTTTTCTTGTCTTCTGATTAGACTGGATTTAAAAGAACTGTGATTTGACAAATTGTTTGTATATTATTTTTTCTATATTGTGTGCTAGAATTATATAATTGACCTGTTAATGTTTGTAACTGTTTTAGTTCATTATGAAGATATTACTGATTATAAAAAGGTTAGAGCTTGTCTGAAAGAATCTTGATATTGCCAATATATCCTTAGATTTGATATGCTTAAAAGGAAAAATTTGGATTTTAATTGTAGCTAAAAGTTTTTAAAGACATCCTAGAACATTTAAAAAGGCAATTCCACCTCTGATCTTCCTCCACTCCTTTGTTATGAGATATTATATCCATAAGAGTATATGTACCACAAAGCATTATCTGCTTGCTGTGGGCCCATATTTCAATATGGCATAAAGGCCATTAGCCCGGTCCGAGCTGATTACCTAGCTCTGCAGACAAGCTGTCTCTGCCCTTAACAAAAGCCAGGATGCCTGCTCCTAGCTTCTTTTGTTAAAATGTGGATTACCTGAGAAGAGATGTTTGACTGAAGCTGATGACTTAAGAGTTCAGATATTTGGTGCTTCCTTCCTTTTGTAATTTGAAAGATGTCTTATAGAGATGCTAATTCAGGGCCTACCTGACTGCTAGATGCGGACGTGACTCAAGCCCAGGCACCTGGTTGCCTAGGTGATGGCATAATATGTTTTCCCCCTCCCTGCTCAATTTGGTGTGGGTATATAAAATGTTTGGACAATAAACGAGAGATCGGGCCTTTTCCATGATGACGGTGTAAGCTGTGTCAGTTCTTTTCCTCGCGACTCCAGTCCAGCTGGGTTAAGGAATTAGGGAATTTATGTTGGGCCCTCACGGGCCACAACAGCTTGCATATCATTATCTTATTTCTGGTTAACTCTCTTGACAGAAAACTGGCTCAGACGTACACGGAACCCAGAGATGACCTCTCCCATAGCTCTTTATTTACAGAGGCCAGTAGCCAATGACAGATAAAATCTTTCTCTTCCAAATGCCTAAGACAAAGGACATACCTGACAGAATGTATTTATTGAGGACAGGTAAGTCTGAAAAATGGGAAAAGGGCCCCTAAGACAGGCACGGTCATGTGTCCTATAGCAGAAGCACAGGATTTATTACATAACTAAAAAAGGAGTAATTGCCAGGGCCCACAGATGTGAGTCCGTTCCACCTTGACAAAAGGTCAGAGAATCTGAGTTTATTCTTGCTTTCTCAAAGTTGTTGACAATAGGTACAGTTACAAACAAGAGATACTGTCCTAGGTTGTGATTAATTAGTATTTTGAGTATATAGGTGGATCTGTTCCACCTTTTTCATAGTTTAAAACATTCAAGTCTATTCCTGCTCCTTCAAAATAATTGGCAGGAGGTTCTAGGGACTGACTCTCTGCAGGATACTTGGTCAAGAGTTGTGGTTGCTACATGTTCTGTTCAAACAGTAAAGGGCTTGACTGAGGATGCTCTGTTTATTCCTTATAGCATGTTAATGAAGTCTGTTGCCTGCCCTTTGGAGTGAGGTATATATATTATAAAGTAAATGTGGGTGATTTCAGTATTCACTGAATTTCCCTCCCAGTGTTGTTCTGTGTTTCTGTGATATGGGAGTGTCATATATCAATCTGTT